>NW_027464179.1:0-148579 GCF_050947455.1 Rhinoderma darwinii | reverse complement strand
TGAATAACTCCTGAACCGTAAGTCCTAGACGCTCGCTCTTGGCTGCATTCGATTCAGCTCGTGGCAGCCAGTCTAAAAAACACTATCTTGGACTTCTCTGCATGTTTCCCAGGCGAGAAATTGGCAGCATGTTCAGAACCATGTTTCTGTGAATAACTCCTGAACCGTAAGTCCTAGACGCTCGCTCTTGGCTGCATTCGATTCAGCTCGTGGCAGCCAGTCTAAAAATCACTATCTCGGACTTCTCTGCATGTTTCCCAGGCGAGCAATTGGCAGCATGTTCAGAACCATGTTTCTGTGAATAACTCCTGAACCGTAAGTCCTAGACGCTCGCTCTTGGCTGCATTCGATTCAGCTCGTGGCAGCCAGTCTAAAAAACACTATCTTGGACTTCTCTGCATGTTTCCCAGGCGAGAAATTGGCAGCATGTTCAGAACCATGTTTCTGTGAATAACTCCTGAACCGTAAGTCCTAGACGCTCGATCTTGGCGGCATTCGTCTCAGCGCCTGGCAATTAGTATAGGAGCACTGTGTTTGACTTCTCTGGATGTTTCCCAGGCGAGTTATTGACAAGTAAATCCTAGACGCTCGATCTTGGTTATTTTCGCTTTCGCGGCTGGCAGTAAAAGAACCATGTTTCTGTGAATAACTCCTGAACCGTAAGTCCTAGACGCTCGCTCTTGGCTGCATTCGATTCAGCTCGTGGCAGCCAGTCTAAAAAACACTATCTTGGACTTCTCTGCATGTTTCCCAGGCGAGCAATTGGCAGCATGTTCAGAACCATGTTTCTGTGAATAACTCCTGAACCGTAAGTCCTAGACGCTCGCTCTTGGCTGCATTCGATTCAGCTCGTGGCAGCCAGTCTAAAAAACACTATCTTGGACTTCTCTGCATGTTTCCCAGGCGAGCAATTGGCAGCATGTTCAGAACCATGTTTCTGTGAATAACTCCTGAACCGTAAGTCACAGACTCTCGCTCTTGGCTGCATTCGATTCAGCTCGTGGCAGCCAGTCTAAAAAACACTATCTTGGACTTCTCTGCATGTTCCTAAGGCAAATGTTTCTAAAGCTAATTCTTGAACCGTAAGTCCTAGACGCTCGATCTTGGCGGCATTCGTCTCAGCGCCTGGCAATTAGTATAGGAGCACTGTGTTTGACTTCTCTGGATGTTTCCCAGGCGAGTTATTGACAAGTAAATCCTAGACGCTCGATCTTGGTTATTTTCGCTTTCGCGGCTGGCAGTAAAAGAACCATGTTTCTGTGAATAACTCCTGAACCGTAAGTCCTAGACGCTCGCTCTTGGCTGCATTCGATTCAGCTCGTGGCAGCCAGTCTAAAAAACACTATCTTGGACTTCTCTGCATGTTTCCCAGGCGAGCAATTGGCAGCATGTTCAGAACCATGTTTCTGTGAATAACTCCTGAACCGTAAGTCCTAGACGCTCGCTCTTGGCTGCATTCGATTCAGCTCGTGGCAGCCAGTCTAAAAAACACTATCTTGGACTTCTCTGCATGTTTCCCAGGCGAGCAATTGGCAGCATGTTCAGAACCATGTTTCTGTGAATAACTCCTGAACCGTAAGTCCTAGACGCTCGCTCTTGGCTGCATTCGATTCAGCTCGTGGCAGCCAGTCTAAAAAACACTATCTTGGACTTCTCTGCATGTTTCCCAGGCGAGAAATTGGCAGCATGTTCAGAACCATGTTTCTGTGAATAACTCCTGAACCGTAAGTCCTAGACGCTCGCTCTTGGCTGCATTCGATTCAGCTCGTGGCAGCCAGTCTAAAAAACACTATCTTGGACTTCTCTGCATGTTTCCCAGGCGAGAAATTGGCAGCATGTTCAGAACCATGTTTCTGTGAATAACTCCTGAACCGTAAGTCCTAGACGCTCGCTCTTGGCTGCATTCGATTCAGCTCGTGGCAGCCAGTCTAAAAAACACTATCTTGGACTTCTCTGCATGTTTCCCAGGCGAGAAATTGGCAGCATGTTCAGAACCATGTTTCTGTGAATAACTCCTGAACCGTAAGTCCTAGACGCTCGATCTTGGCGGCATTCGTCTCAGCGCCTGGCAATTAGTATAGGAGCACTGTGTTTGACTTCTCTGGATGTTTCCCAGGCGAGTTATTGACAAGTAAATCCTAGACGCTCGATCTTGGTTATTTTCGCTTTCGCGGCTGGCAGTAAAAGAACCATGTTTCTGTGAATAACTCCTGAACCGTAAGTCCTAGACGCTCGCTCTTGGCTGCATTCGATTCAGCTCGTGGCAGCCAGTCTAAAAAACACTATCTTGGACTTCTCTGCATGTTTCCCAGGCGAGAAATTGGCAGCATGTTCAGAACCATGTTTCTGTGAATAACTCCTGAACCGTAAGTCCTAGACGCTCGATCTTGGCGGCATTCGTCTCAGCGCCTGGCAATTAGTATAGGAGCACTGTGTTTGACTTCTCTGGATGTTTCCCAGGCGAGTTATTGACAAGTAAATCCTAGACGCTCGATCTTGGTTATTTTCGCTTTCGCGGCTGGCAGTAAAAGAACCATGTTTCTGTGAATAACTCCTGAACCGTAAGTCCTAGACGCTCGCTCTTGGCTGCATTCGATTCAGCTCGTGGCAGCCAGTCTAAAAAACACTATCTTGGACTTCTCTGCATGTTTCCCAGGCGAGCAATTGGCAGCATGTTCAGAACCATGTTTCTGTGAATAACTCCTGAACCGTAAGTCCTAGACGCTCGCTCTTGGCTGCATTCGATTCAGCTCGTGGCAGCCAGTCTAAAAAACACTATCTTGGACTTCTCTGCATGTTTCCCAGGCGAGAAATTGGCAGCATGTTCAGAACCATGTTTCTGTGAATAACTCCTGAACCGTAAGTCCTAGACGCTCGCTCTTGGCTGCATTCGATTCAGCTCGTGGCAGCCAGTCTAAAAAACACTATCTCGGACTTCTCTGCATGTTTCCCAGGCGAGCAATTGGCAGCATGTTCAGAACCATGTTTCTGTGAATAACTCCTGAACCGTAAGTCCTAGACGCTCGCTCTTGGCTGCATTCGATTCAGCTCGTGGCAGCCAGTCTAAAAAACACTATCTTGGACTTCTCTGCATGTTTCCCAGGCGAGAAATTGGCAGCATGTTCAGAACCATGTTTCTGTGAATAACTCCTGAACCGTAAGTCCTAGACGCTCGATCTTGGCGGCATTCGTCTCAGCGCCTGGCAATTAGTATAGGAGCACTGTGTTTGACTTCTCTGGATGTTTCCCAGGCGAGTTATTGACAAGTAAATCCTAGACGCTCGATCTTGGTTATTTTCGCTTTCGCGGCTGGCAGTAAAAGAACCATGTTTCTGTGAATAACTCCTGAACCGTAAGTCCTAGACGCTCGCTCTTGGCTGCATTCGATTCAGCTCGTGGCAGCCAGTCTAAAAAACACTATCTTGGACTTCTCTGCATGTTTCCCAGGCGAGCAATTGGCAGCATGTTCAGAACCATGTTTCTGTGAATAACTCCTGAACCGTAAGTCCTAGACGCTCGCTCTTGGCTGCATTCGATTCAGCTCGTGGCAGCCAGTCTAAAAAACACTATCTTGGACTTCTCTGCATGTTTCCCAGGCGAGCAATTGGCAGCATGTTCAGAACCATGTTTCTGTGAATAACTCCTGAACCGTAAGTCACAGACTCTCGCTCTTGGCTGCATTCGATTCAGCTCGTGGCAGCCAGTCTAAAAAACACTATCTTGGACTTCTCTGCATGTTCCTAAGGCAAATGTTTCTAAAGCTAATTCTTGAACCGTAAGTCCTAGACGCTCGATCTTGGCGGCATTCGTCTCAGCGCCTGGCAATTAGTATAGGAGCACTGTGTTTGACTTCTCTGGATGTTTCCCAGGCGAGTTATTGACAAGTAAATCCTAGACGCTCGATCTTGGTTATTTTCGCTTTCGCGGCTGGCAGTAAAAGAACCATGTTTCTGTGAATAACTCCTGAACCGTAAGTCCTAGACGCTCGCTCTTGGCTGCATTCGATTCAGCTCGTGGCAGCCAGTCTAAAAAACACTATCTTGGACTTCTCTGCATGTTTCCCAGGCGAGCAATTGGCAGCATGTTCAGAACCATGTTTCTGTGAATAACTCCTGAACCGTAAGTCCTAGACGCTCGCTCTTGGCTGCATTCGATTCAGCTCGTGGCAGCCAGTCTAAAAAACACTATCTTGGACTTCTCTGCATGTTTCCCAGGCGAGCAATTGGCAGCATGTTCAGAACCATGTTTCTGTGAATAACTCCTGAACCGTAAGTCACAGACTCTCGCTCTTGGCTGCATTCGATTCAGCTCGTGGCAGCCAGTCTAAAAAACACTATCTTGGACTTCTCTGCATGTTCCTAAGGCAAATGTTTCTAAAGCTAATTCTTGAACCGTAAGTCCTAGACGCTCGATCTTGGCGGCATTCGTCTCAGCGCCTGGCAATTAGTATAGGAGCACTGTGTTTGACTTCTCTGGATGTTTCCCAGGCGAGTTATTGACAAGTAAATCCTAGACGCTCGATCTTGGTTATTTTCGCTTTCGCGGCTGGCAGTAAAAGAACCATGTTTCTGTGAATAACTCCTGAACCGTAAGTCCTAGACGCTCGCTCTTGGCTGCATTCGATTCAGCTCGTGGCAGCCAGTCTAAAAAACACTATCTTGGACTTCTCTGCATGTTTCCCAGGCGAGCAATTGGCAGCATGTTCAGAACCATGTTTCTGTGAATAACTCCTGAACCGTAAGTCCTAGACGCTCGCTCTTGGCTGCATTCGATTCAGCTCGTGGCAGCCAGTCTAAAAAACACTATCTTGGACTTCTCTGCATGTTTCCCAGGCGAGCAATTGGCAGCATGTTCAGAACCATGTTTCTGTGAATAACTCCTGAACCGTAAGTCCTAGACGCTCGCTCTTGGCTGCATTCGATTCAGCTCGTGGCAGCCAGTCTAAAAAACACTATCTTGGACTTCTCTGCATGTTCCTAAGGCAAATGTTTCTAAAGCTAATTCTTGAACCGTAAGTCCTAGACGCTCGATCTTGGCGGCATTCGTCTCAGCGCCTGGCAATTAGTATAGGAGCACTGTGTTTGACTTCTCTGGATGTTTCCCAGGCGAGTTATTGACAAGTAAATCCTAGACGCTCGATCTTGGTTATTTTCGCTTTCGCGGCTGGCAGTAAAAGAACCATGTTTCTGTGAATAACTCCTGAACCGTAAGTCCTAGACGCTCGCTCTTGGCTGCATTCGATTCAGCTCGTGGCAGCCAGTCTAAAAAACACTATCTTGGACTTCTCTGCATGTTTCCCAGGCGAGCAATTGGCAGCATGTTCAGAACCATGTTTCTGTGAATAACTCCTGAACCGTAAGTCCTAGACGCTCGCTCTTGGCTGCATTCGATTCAGCTCGTGGCAGCCAGTCTAAAAAACACTATCTTGGACTTCTCTGCATGTTTCCCAGGCGAGAAATTGGCAGCATGTTCAGAACCATGTTTCTGTGAATAACTCCTGAACCGTAAGTCCTAGACGCTCGCTCTTGGCTGCATTCGATTCAGCTCGTGGCAGCCAGTCTAAAAAACACTATCTTGGACTTCTCTGCATGTTTCCCAGGCGAGAAATTGGCAGCATGTTCAGAACCATGTTTCTGTGAATAACTCCTGAACCGTAAGTCCTAGACGCTCGCTCTTGGCTGCATTCGATTCAGCTCGTGGCAGCCAGTCTAAAAAACACTATCTTGGACTTCTCTGCATGTTTCCCAGGCGAGAAATTGGCAGCATGTTCAGAACCATGTTTCTGTGAATAACTCCTGAACCGTAAGTCCTAGACGCTCGCTCTTGGCTGCATTCGATTCAGCTCGTGGCAGCCAGTCTAAAAAACACTATCTTGGACTTCTCTGCATGTTTCCCAGGCGAGAAATTGGCAGCATGTTCAGAACCATGTTTCTGTGAATAACTCCTGAACCGTAAGTCCTAGACGCTCGCTCTTGGCTGCATTCGATTCAGCTCGTGGCAGCCAGTCTAAAAAACACTATCTTGGACTTCTCTGCATGTTTCCCAGGCGAGAAATTGGCAGCATGTTCAGAACCATGTTTCTGTGAATAACTCCTGAACCGTAAGTCCTAGACGCTCGATCTTGGCGGCATTCGTCTCAGCGCCTGGCAATTAGTATAGGAGCACTGTGTTTGACTTCTCTGGATGTTTCCCAGGCGAGTTATTGACAAGTAAATCCTAGACGCTCGATCTTGGTTATTTTCGCTTTCGCGGCTGGCAGTAAAAGAACCATGTTTCTGTGAATAACTCCTGAACCGTAAGTCCTAGACGCTCGCTCTTGGCTGCATTCGATTCAGCTCGTGGCAGCCAGTCTAAAAAACACTATCTTGGACTTCTCTGCATGTTTCCCAGGCGAGCAATTGGCAGCATGTTCAGAACCATGTTTCTGTGAATAACTCCTGAACCGTAAGTCCTAGACGCTCGCTCTTGGCTGCATTCGATTCAGCTCGTGGCAGCCAGTCTAAAAAACACTATCTTGGACTTCTCTGCATGTTTCCCAGGCGAGAAATTGGCAGCATGTTCAGAACCATGTTTCTGTGAATAACTCCTGAACCGTAAGTCCTAGACGCTCGCTCTTGGCTGCATTCGATTCAGCTCGTGGCAGCCAGTCTAAAAAACACTATCTTGGACTTCTCTGCATGTTTCCCAGGCGAGAAATTGGCAGCATGTTCAGAACCATGTTTCTGTGAATAACTCCTGAACCGTAAGTCCTAGACGCTCGCTCTTGGCTGCATTCGATTCAGCTCGTGGCAGCCAGTCTAAAAAACACTATCTTGGACTTCTCTGCATGTTCCTAAGGCAAATGTTTCTAAAGCTAATTCTTGAACCGTAAGTCCTAGACGCTCGATCTTGGCGGCATTCGTCTCAGCGCCTGGCAATTAGTATAGGAGCCTTGTGTTTGACTTCTCTGGATGTTTCCCAGGCGAGTTATTGACAAGTAAATCCTAGACGCTCGATCTTGGTTATTTTCGCTTTCGCGGCTGGCAGTAAAAGAACCATGTTTCTGTGAATAACTCCTGAACCGTAAGTCCTAGACGCTCGCTCTTGGCTGCATTCGATTCAGCTCGTGGCAGCCAGTCTAAAAAACACTATCTTGGACTTCTCTGCATGTTTCCCAGGCGAGAAATTGGCAGCATGTTCAGAACCATGTTTCTGTGAATAACTCCTGAACCGTAAGTCCTAGACGCTCGATCTTGGCGGCATTCGTCTCAGCGCCTGGCAATTAGTATAGGAGCACTGTGTTTGACTTCTCTGGATGTTTCCCAGGCGAGTTATTGACAAGTAAATCCTAGACGCTCGATCTTGGTTATTTTCGCTTTCGCGGCTGGCAGTAAAAGAACCATGTTTCTGTGAATAACTCCTGAACCGTAAGTCCTAGACGCTCGCTCTTGGCTGCATTCGATTCAGCTCGTGGCAGCCAGTCTAAAAAAACACTATCTTGGACTTCTCTGCATGTTTCCCAGGCGAGAAATTGGCAGCATGTTCAGAACCATGTTTCTGTGAATAACTCCTGAACCGTAAGTCCTAGACGCTCGCTCTTGGCTGCATTCGATTCAGCTCGTGGCAGCCAGTCTAAAAAACACTATCTTGGACTTCTCTGCATGTTTCCCAGGCGAGCAATTGGCAGCATGTTCAGAACCATGTTTCTGTGAATAACTCCTGAACCGTAAGTCCTAGACGCTCGCTCTTGGCTGCATTCGATTCAGCTCGTGGCAGCCAGTCTAAAAAACACTATCTTGGACTTCTCTGCATGTTTCCCAGGCGAGAAATTGGCAGCATGTTCAGAACCATGTTTCTGTGAATAACTCCTGAACCGTAAGTCCTAGACGCTCGCTCTTGGCTGCATTCGATTCAGCTCGTGGCAGCCAGTCTAAAAAACACTATCTTGGACTTCTCTGCATGTTCCTAAGGCAAATGTTTCTAAAGCTAATTCTTGAACCGTAAGTCCTAGACGCTCGATCTTGGCGGCATTCGTCTCAGCGCCTGGCAATTAGTATAGGAGCCTTGTGTTTGACTTCTCTGGATGTTTCCCAGGCGAGTTATTGACAAGTAAATCCTAGACGCTCGATCTTGGTTATTTTCGCTTTCGCGGCTGGCAGTAAAAGAACCATGTTTCTGTGAATAACTCCTGAACCGTAAGTCCTAGACGCTCGCTCTTGGCTGCATTCGATTCAGCTCGTGGCAGCCAGTCTAAAAAACACTATCTTGGACTTCTCTGCATGTTTCCCAGGCGAGAAATTGGCAGCATGTTCAGAACCATGTTTCTGTGAATAACTCCTGAACCGTAAGTCCTAGACGCTCGATCTTGGCGGCATTCGTCTCAGCGCCTGGAAATTAGTATAGGAGCACTGTGTTTGACTTCTCTGGATGTTTCCCAGGCGAGTTATTGACAAGTAAATCCTAGACGCTCGATCTTGGTTATTTTCGCTTTCGCGGCTGGCAGTAAAAGAACCATGTTTCTGTGAATAACTCCTGAACCGTAAGTCCTAGACGCTCGCTCTTGGCTGCATTCGATTCAGCTCGTGGCAGCCAGTCTAAAAAACACTATCTTGGACTTCTCTGCATGTTTCCCAGGCGAGAAATTGGCAGCATGTTCAGAACCATGTTTCTGTGAATAACTCCTGAACCGTAAGTCCTAGACGCTCGCTCTTGGCTGCATTCGATTCAGCTCGTGGCAGCCAGTCTAAAAAACACTATCTTGGACTTCTCTGCATGTTTCCCAGGCGAGCAATTGGCAGCATGTTCAGAACCATGTTTCTGTGAATAACTCCTGAACCGTAAGTCCTAGACGCTCGCTCTTGGCTGCATTCGATTCAGCTCGTGGCAGCCAGTCTAAAAAACACTATCTTGGACTTCTCTGCATGTTTCCCAGGCGAGAAATTGGCAGCATGTTCAGAACCATGTTTCTGTGAATAACTCCTGAACCGTAAGTCCTAGACGCTCGCTCTTGGCTGCATTCGATTCAGCTCGTGGCAGCCAGTCTAAAAAACACTATCTTGGACTTCTCTGCATGTTTCCCAGGCGAGCAATTGGCAGCATGTTCAGAACCATGTTTCTGTGAATAACTCCTGAACCGTAAGTCCTAGACGCTCGCTCTTGGCTGCATTCGATTCAGCTCGTGGCAGCCAGTCTAAAAAACACTATCTTGGACTTCTCTGCATGTTTCCCAGGCGAGAAATTGGCAGCATGTTCAGAACCATGTTTCTGTGAATAACTCCTGAACCGTAAGTCCTAGACGCTCGATCTTGGCGGCATTCGTCTCAGCGCCTGGCAATTAGTATAGGAGCACTGTGTTTGACTTCTCTGGATGTTTCCCAGGCGAGTTATTGACAAGTAAATCCTAGACGCTCGATCTTGGTTATTTTCGCTTTGGCGGCTGGCAGTAAAAGAACCATGTTTCTGTGAATAACTCCTGAACCGTAAGTCCTAGACGCTCGCTCTTGGCTGCATTCGATTCAGCTCGTGGCAGCCAGTCTAAAAAACACTATCTTGAACTTCTCTGCATGTTTCCCAGACGAGAAATTGGCAGCATGTTCAGAACCATGTTTCTGTGAATAACTCCTGAACCGTAAGTCCTAGACGCTCGATCTTGGCGGCATTCGTCTCAGCGCCTGGCAATTAGTATAGGAGCACTGTGTTTGACTTCTCTGGATGTTTCCCAGGCGAGTTATTGACAAGTAAATCCTAGACGCTCGATCTTGGTTATTTTCGCATTCGCGGCTGGCAGTAAAAGAACCATGTTTCTGTGAATAACTCCTGAACCGTAAGTCCTAGACGCTCGCTCTTGGCTGCATTCGATTCAGCTCGTGGCAGCCAGTCTAAAAAACACTATCTTGGACTTCTCTGCATGTTTCCCAGGCGAGCAATTGGCAGCATGTTCAGAACCATGTTTCTGTGAATAACTCCTGAACCGTAAGTCCTAGACGCTCGCTCTTGGCTGCATTCGATTCAGCTCGTGGCAGCCAGTCTAAAAAACACTATCTTGGACTTCTCTGCATGTTTCCCAGGCGAGAAATTGGCAGCATGTTCAGAACCATGTTTCTGTGAATAACTCCTGAACCGTAAGTCCTAGACGCTCGCTCTTGGCTGCATTCGATTCAGCTCGTGGCAGCCAGTCTAAAAAACACTATCTTGGACTTCTCTGCATGTTTCCCAGGCGAGCAATTGGCAGCATGTTCAGAACCATGTTTCTGTGAATAACTCCTGAACCGTAAGTCCTAGACGCTCGCTCTTGGCTGCATTCGATTCAGCTCGTGGCAGCCAGTCTAAAAAACACTATCTTGGACTTCTCTGCATGTTTCCCAGGCGAGAAATTGGCAGCATGTTCAGAACCATGTTTCTGTGAATAACTCCTGAACCGTAAGTCCTAGACGCTCGCTCTTGGCTGCATTCGATTCAGCTCGTGGCAGCCAGTCTAAAAAACACTATCTTGGACTTCTCTGCATGTTCCTAAGGCAAATGTTTCTAAAGCTAATTCTTGAACCGTAAGTCCTAGACGCTCGATCTTGGCGGCATTCGTCTCAGCGCCTGGCAATTAGTATAGGAGCCTTGTGTTTGACTTCTCTGGATGTTTCCCAGGCGAGTTATTGACAAGTAAATCCTAGACGCTCGATCTTGGTTATTTTCGCTTTCGCGGCTGGCAGTAAAAGAACCATGTTTCTGTGAATAACTCCTGAACCGTAAGTCCTAGACGCTCGCTCTTGGCTGCATTCGATTCAGCTCGTGGCAGCCAGTCTAAAAAACACTATCTTGGACTTCTCTGCATGTTTCCCAGGCGAGAAATTGGCAGCATGTTCAGAACCATGTTTCTGTGAATAACTCCTGAACCGTAAGTCCTAGACGCTCGATCTTGGCGGCATTCGTCTCAGCGCCTGGCAATTAGTATAGGAGCACTGTGTTTGACTTCTCTGGATGTTTCCCAGGCGAGTTATTGACAAGTAAATCCTAGACGCTCGATATTGGTTATTTTCGCTTTCGCGGCTGGCAGTAAAAGAACCATGTTTCTGTGAATAACTCCTGAACCGTAAGTCCTAGACGCTCGCTCTTGGCTGCATTCGATTCAGCTCGTGGCAGCCAGTCTAAAAAACACTATCTTGGACTTCTCTGCATGTTTCCCAGGCGAGCAATTGGCAGCATGTTCAGAACCATGTTTCTGTGAATAACTCCTGAACCGTAAGTCCTAGACGCTCGCTCTTGGCTGCATTCGATTCAGCTCGTGGCAGCCAGTCTAAAAAACACTATCTTGGACTTCTCTGCATGTTTCCCAGGCGAGAAATTGGCAGCATGTTCAGAACCATGTTTCTGTGAATAACTCCTGAACCGTAAGTCCTAGACGCTCGCTCTTGGCTGCATTCGATTCAGCTCGTGGCAGCCAGTCTAAAAAACACTATCTCGGACTTCTCTGCATGTTTCCCAGGCGAGCAATTGGCAGCATGTTCAGAACCATGTTTCTGTGAATAACTCCTGAACCGTAAGTCCTAGACGCTCGCTCTTGGCTGCATTCGATTCAGCTCGTGGCAGCCAGTCTAAAAAACACTATCTTGGACTTCTCTGCATGTTTCCCAGGCGAGAAATTGGCAGCATGTTCAGAACCATGTTTCTGTGAATAACTCCTGAACCGTAAGTCCTAGACGCTCGATCTTGGCGGCATTCGTCTCAGCGCCTGGCAATTAGTATAGGAGCACTGTGTTTGACTTCTCTGGATGTTTCCCAGGCGAGTTATTGACAAGTAAATCCTAGACGCTCGATCTTGGTTATTTTCGCTTTCGCGGCTGGCAGTAAAAGAACCATGTTTCTGTGAATAACTCCTGAACCGTAAGTCCTAGACGCTCGCTCTTGGCTGCATTCGATTCAGCTCGTGGCAGCCAGTCTAAAAAACACTATCTTGGACTTCTCTGCATGTTTCCCAGGCGAGCAATTGGCAGCATGTTCAGAACCATGTTTCTGTGAATAACTCCTGAACCGTAAGTCACAGACTCTCGCTCTTGGCTGCATTCGATTCAGCTCGTGGCAGCCAGTCTAAAAAACACTATCTTGGACTTCTCTGCATGTTCCTAAGGCAAATGTTTCTAAAGCTAATTCTTGAACCGTAAGTCCTAGACGCTCGATCTTGGCGGCATTCGTCTCAGCGCCTGGCAATTAGTATAGGAGCACTGTGTTTGACTTCTCTGGATGTTTCCCAGGCGAGTTATTGACAAGTAAATCCTAGACGCTCGATCTTGGTTATTTTCGCTTTCGCGGCTGGCAGTAAAAGAACCATGTTTCTGTGAATAACTCCTGAACCGTAAGTCCTAGACGCTCGCTCTTGGCTGCATTCGATTCAGCTCGTGGCAGCCAGTCTAAAAAACACTATCTTGGACTTCTCTGCATGTTTCCCAGGCGAGCAATTGGCAGCATGTTCAGAACCATGTTTCTGTGAATAACTCCTGAACCGTAAGTCCTAGACGCTCGCTCTTGGCTGCATTCGATTCAGCTCGTGGCAGCCAGTCTAAAAAACACTATCTTGGACTTCTCTGCATGTTTCCCAGGCGAGCAATTGGCAGCATGTTCAGAACCATGTTTCTGTGAATAACTCCTGAACCGTAAGTCCTAGACGCTCGCTCTTGGCTGCATTCGATTCAGCTCGTGGCAGCCAGTCTAAAAAACACTATCTTGGACTTCTCTGCATGTTCCTAAGGCAAATGTTTCTAAAGCTAATTCTTGAACCGTAAGTCCTAGACGCTCGATCTTGGCGGCATTCGTCTCAGCGCCTGGCAATTAGTATAGGAGCACTGTGTTTGACTTCTCTGGATGTTTCCCAGGCGAGTTATTGACAAGTAAATCCTAGACGCTCGATCTTGGTTATTTTCGCTTTCGCGGCTGGCAGTAAAAGAACCATGTTTCTGTGAATAACTCCTGAACCGTAAGTCCTAGACGCTCGCTCTTGGCTGCATTCGATTCAGCTCGTGGCAGCCAGTCTAAAAAACACTATCTTGGACTTCTCTGCATGTTTCCCAGGCGAGCAATTGGCAGCATGTTCAGAACCATGTTTCTGTGAATAACTCCTGAACCGTAAGTCCTAGACGCTCGCTCTTGGCTGCATTCGATTCAGCTCGTGGCAGCCAGTCTAAAAAACACTATCTTGGACTTCTCTGCATGTTTCCCAGGCGAGAAATTGGCAGCATGTTCAGAACCATGTTTCTGTGAATAACTCCTGAACCGTAAGTCCTAGACGCTCGATCTTGGCGGCATTCGTCTCAGCGCCTGGCAATTAGTATAGGAGCACTGTGTTTGACTTCTCTGGATGTTTCCCAGGCGAGTTATTGACAAGTAAATCCTAGACGCTCGATCTTGGTTATTTTCGCTTTCGCGGCTGGCAGTAAAAGAACCATGTTTCTGTGAATAACTCCTGAACCGTAAGTCCTAGACGCTCGCTCTTGGCTGCATTCGATTCAGCTCGTGGCAGCCAGTCTAAAAAACACTATCTTGGACTTCTCTGCATGTTTCCCAGGCGAGCAATTGGCAGCATGTTCAGAACCATGTTTCTGTGAATAACTCCTGAACCGTAAGTCCTAGACGCTCGCTCTTGGCTGCATTCGATTCAGCTCGTGGCAGCCAGTCTAAAAAACACTATCTTGGACTTCTCTGCATGTTTCCCAGGCGAGAAATTGGCAGCATGTTCAGAACCATGTTTCTGTGAATAACTCCTGAACCGTAAGTCCTAGACGCTCGCTCTTGGCTGCATTCGATTCAGCTCGTGGCAGCCAGTCTAAAAAACACTATCTTGGACTTCTCTGCATGTTTCCCAGGCGAGCAATTGGCAGCATGTTCAGAACCATGTTTCTGTGAATAACTCCTGAACCGTAAGTCCTAGACGCTCGCTCTTGGCTGCATTCGATTCAGCTCGTGGCAGCCAGTCTAAAAAACACTATCTTGGACTTCTCTGCATGTTTCCCAGGCGAGAAATTGGCAGCATGTTCAGAACCATGTTTCTGTGAATAACTCCTGAACCGTAAGTCCTAGACGCTCGCTCTTGGCTGCATTCGATTCAGCTCGTGGCAGCCAGTCTAAAAAACACTATCTTGGACTTCTCTGCATGTTTCCCAGGCGAGAAATTGGCAGCATGTTCAGAACCATGTTTCTGTGAATAACTCCTGAACCGTAAGTCCTAGACGCTCGCTCTTGGCTGCATTCGATTCAGCTCGTGGCAGCCAGTCTAAAAAACACTATCTTGGACTTCTCTGCATGTTTCCCAGGCGAGAAATTGGCAGCATGTTCAGAACCATGTTTCTGTGAATAACTCCTGAACCGTAAGTCCTAGACGCTCGCTCTTGGCTGCATTCGATTCAGCTCGTGGCAGCCAGTCTAAAAAACACTATCTTGGACTTCTCTGCATGTTTCCCAGGCGAGAAATTGGCAGCATGTTCAGAACCATGTTTCTGTGAATAACTCCTGAACCGTAAGTCCTAGACGCTCGATCTTGGCGGCATTCGTCTCAGCGCCTGGCAATTAGTATAGGAGCACTGTGTTTGACTTCTCTGGATGTTTCCCAGGCGAGTTATTGACAAGTAAATCCTAGACGCTCGATCTTGGTTATTTTCGCTTTCGCGGCTGGCAGTAAAAGAACCATGTTTCTGTGAATAACTCCTGAACCGTAAGTCCTAGACGCTCGCTCTTGGCTGCATTCGATTCAGCTCGTGGCAGCCAGTCTAAAAAACACTATCTTGGACTTCTCTGCATGTTTCCCAGGCGAGCAATTGGCAGCATGTTCAGAACCATGTTTCTGTGAATAACTCCTGAACCGTAAGTCCTAGACGCTCGCTCTTGGCTGCATTCGATTCAGCTCGTGGCAGCCAGTCTAAAAAACACTATCTTGGACTTCTCTGCATGTTTCCCAGGCGAGAAATTGGCAGCATGTTCAGAACCATGTTTCTGTGAATAACTCCTGAACCGTAAGTCCTAGACGCTCGATCTTGGCGGCATTCGTCTCAGCGCCTGGCAATTAGTATAGGAGCACTGTGTTTGACTTCTCTGGATGTTTCCCAGGCGAGTTATTGACAAGTAAATCCTAGACGCTCGATCTTGGTTATTTTCGCTTTCGCGGCTGGCAGTAAAAGAACCATGTTTCTGTGAATAACTCCTGAACCGTAAGTCCTAGACGCTCGCTCTTGGCTGCATTCGATTCAGCTCGTGGCAGCCAGTCTAAAAAACACTATCTTGGACTTCTCTGCATGTTTCCCAGGCGAGAAATTGGCAGCATGTTCAGAACCATGTTTCTGTGAATAACTCCTGAACCGTAAGTCCTAGACGCTCGCTCTTGGCTGCATTCGATTCAGCTCGTGGCAGCCAGTCTAAAAAACACTATCTTGGACTTCTCTGCATGTTCCTAAGGCAAATGTTTCTAAAGCTAATTCTTGAACCGTAAGTCCTAGACGCTCGATCTTGGCGGCATTCGTCTCAGCGCCTGGCAATTAGTATAGGAGCCTTGTGTTTGACTTCTCTGGATGTTTCCCAGGCGAGTTATTGACAAGTAAATCCTAGACGCTCGATCTTGGTTATTTTCGCTTTCGCGGCTGGCAGTAAAAGAACCATGTTTCTGTGAATAACTCCTGAACCGTAAGTCCTAGACGCTCGCTCTTGGCTGCATTCGATTCAGCTCGTGGCAGCCAGTCTAAAAAACACTATCTTGGACTTCTCTGCATGTTTCCCAGGCGAGAAATTGGCAGCATGTTCAGAACCATGTTTCTGTGAATAACTCCTGAACCGTAAGTCCTAGACGCTCGATCTTGGCGGCATTCGTCTCAGCGCCTGGCAATTAGTATAG
This sequence comes from Rhinoderma darwinii, assembly GCF_050947455.1. Lineage (NCBI taxonomy): Eukaryota > Metazoa > Chordata > Amphibia > Anura > Rhinodermatidae > Rhinoderma > Rhinoderma darwinii. The sequence goes on along the minus strand of NW_027464179.1, from coordinate 132,738 downwards.
GAGCACTGTGTTTGACTTCTCTGGATGTTTCCCAGGCGAGTTATTGACAAGTAAATCCTAGACGCTCGATATTGGTTATTTTCGCTTTCGCGGCTGGCAGTAAAAGAACCATGTTTCTGTGAATAACTCCTGAACCGTAAGTCCTAGACGCTCGCTCTTGGCTGCATTCGATTCAGCTCGTGGCAGCCAGTCTAAAAAACACTATCTTGGACTTCTCTGCATGTTTCCCAGGCGAGCAATTGGCAGCATGTTCAGAACCATGTTTCTGTGAATAACTCCTGAACCGTAAGTCCTAGACGCTCGCTCTTGGCTGCATTCGATTCAGCTCGTGGCAGCCAGTCTAAAAAACACTATCTTGGACTTCTCTGCATGTTTCCCAGGCGAGAAATTGGCAGCATGTTCAGAACCATGTTTCTGTGAATAACTCCTGAACCGTAAGTCCTAGACGCTCGCTCTTGGCTGCATTCGATTCAGCTCGTGGCAGCCAGTCTAAAAAACACTATCTCGGACTTCTCTGCATGTTTCCCAGGCGAGCAATTGGCAGCATGTTCAGAACCATGTTTCTGTGAATAACTCCTGAACCGTAAGTCCTAGACGCTCGCTCTTGGCTGCATTCGATTCAGCTCGTGGCAGCCAGTCTAAAAAACACTATCTTGGACTTCTCTGCATGTTTCCCAGGCGAGAAATTGGCAGCATGTTCAGAACCATGTTTCTGTGAATAACTCCTGAACCGTAAGTCCTAGACGCTCGATCTTGGCGGCATTCGTCTCAGCGCCTGGCAATTAGTATAGGAGCACTGTGTTTGACTTCTCTGGATGTTTCCCAGGCGAGTTATTGACAAGTAAATCCTAGACGCTCGATCTTGGTTATTTTCGCTTTCGCGGCTGGCAGTAAAAGAACCATGTTTCTGTGAATAACTCCTGAACCGTAAGTCCTAGACGCTCGCTCTTGGCTGCATTCGATTCAGCTCGTGGCAGCCAGTCTAAAAAACACTATCTTGGACTTCTCTGCATGTTTCCCAGGCGAGCAATTGGCAGCATGTTCAGAACCATGTTTCTGTGAATAACTCCTGAACCGTAAGTCCTAGACGCTCGCTCTTGGCTGCATTCGATTCAGCTCGTGGCAGCCAGTCTAAAAAACACTATCTTGGACTTCTCTGCATGTTTCCCAGGCGAGCAATTGGCAGCATGTTCAGAACCATGTTTCTGTGAATAACTCCTGAACCGTAAGTCACAGACTCTCGCTCTTGGCTGCATTCGATTCAGCTCGTGGCAGCCAGTCTAAAAAACACTATCTTGGACTTCTCTGCATGTTCCTAAGGCAAATGTTTCTAAAGCTAATTCTTGAACCGTAAGTCCTAGACGCTCGATCTTGGCGGCATTCGTCTCAGCGCCTGGCAATTAGTATAGGAGCACTGTGTTTGACTTCTCTGGATGTTTCCCAGGCGAGTTATTGACAAGTAAATCCTAGACGCTCGATCTTGGTTATTTTCGCTTTCGCGGCTGGCAGTAAAAGAACCATGTTTCTGTGAATAACTCCTGAACCGTAAGTCCTAGACGCTCGCTCTTGGCTGCATTCGATTCAGCTCGTGGCAGCCAGTCTAAAAAACACTATCTTGGACTTCTCTGCATGTTTCCCAGGCGAGCAATTGGCAGCATGTTCAGAACCATGTTTCTGTGAATAACTCCTGAACCGTAAGTCCTAGACGCTCGCTCTTGGCTGCATTCGATTCAGCTCGTGGCAGCCAGTCTAAAAAACACTATCTTGGACTTCTCTGCATGTTTCCCAGGCGAGCAATTGGCAGCATGTTCAGAACCATGTTTCTGTGAATAACTCCTGAACCGTAAGTCCTAGACGCTCGCTCTTGGCTGCATTCGATTCAGCTCGTGGCAGCCAGTCTAAAAAACACTATCTTGGACTTCTCTGCATGTTCCTAAGGCAAATGTTTCTAAAGCTAATTCTTGAACCGTAAGTCCTAGACGCTCGATCTTGGCGGCATTCGTCTCAGCGCCTGGCAATTAGTATAGGAGCACTGTGTTTGACTTCTCTGGATGTTTCCCAGGCGAGTTATTGACAAGTAAATCCTAGACGCTCGATCTTGGTTATTTTCGCTTTCGCGGCTGGCAGTAAAAGAACCATGTTTCTGTGAATAACTCCTGAACCGTAAGTCCTAGACGCTCGCTCTTGGCTGCATTCGATTCAGCTCGTGGCAGCCAGTCTAAAAAACACTATCTTGGACTTCTCTGCATGTTTCCCAGGCGAGCAATTGGCAGCATGTTCAGAACCATGTTTCTGTGAATAACTCCTGAACCGTAAGTCCTAGACGCTCGCTCTTGGCTGCATTCGATTCAGCTCGTGGCAGCCAGTCTAAAAAACACTATCTTGGACTTCTCTGCATGTTTCCCAGGCGAGAAATTGGCAGCATGTTCAGAACCATGTTTCTGTGAATAACTCCTGAACCGTAAGTCCTAGACGCTCGATCTTGGCGGCATTCGTCTCAGCGCCTGGCAATTAGTATAGGAGCACTGTGTTTGACTTCTCTGGATGTTTCCCAGGCGAGTTATTGACAAGTAAATCCTAGACGCTCGATCTTGGTTATTTTCGCTTTCGCGGCTGGCAGTAAAAGAACCATGTTTCTGTGAATAACTCCTGAACCGTAAGTCCTAGACGCTCGCTCTTGGCTGCATTCGATTCAGCTCGTGGCAGCCAGTCTAAAAAACACTATCTTGGACTTCTCTGCATGTTTCCCAGGCGAGCAATTGGCAGCATGTTCAGAACCATGTTTCTGTGAATAACTCCTGAACCGTAAGTCCTAGACGCTCGCTCTTGGCTGCATTCGATTCAGCTCGTGGCAGCCAGTCTAAAAAACACTATCTTGGACTTCTCTGCATGTTTCCCAGGCGAGAAATTGGCAGCATGTTCAGAACCATGTTTCTGTGAATAACTCCTGAACCGTAAGTCCTAGACGCTCGCTCTTGGCTGCATTCGATTCAGCTCGTGGCAGCCAGTCTAAAAAACACTATCTTGGACTTCTCTGCATGTTTCCCAGGCGAGCAATTGGCAGCATGTTCAGAACCATGTTTCTGTGAATAACTCCTGAACCGTAAGTCCTAGACGCTCGCTCTTGGCTGCATTCGATTCAGCTCGTGGCAGCCAGTCTAAAAAACACTATCTTGGACTTCTCTGCATGTTTCCCAGGCGAGAAATTGGCAGCATGTTCAGAACCATGTTTCTGTGAATAACTCCTGAACCGTAAGTCCTAGACGCTCGCTCTTGGCTGCATTCGATTCAGCTCGTGGCAGCCAGTCTAAAAAACACTATCTTGGACTTCTCTGCATGTTTCCCAGGCGAGAAATTGGCAGCATGTTCAGAACCATGTTTCTGTGAATAACTCCTGAACCGTAAGTCCTAGACGCTCGCTCTTGGCTGCATTCGATTCAGCTCGTGGCAGCCAGTCTAAAAAACACTATCTTGGACTTCTCTGCATGTTTCCCAGGCGAGAAATTGGCAGCATGTTCAGAACCATGTTTCTGTGAATAACTCCTGAACCGTAAGTCCTAGACGCTCGCTCTTGGCTGCATTCGATTCAGCTCGTGGCAGCCAGTCTAAAAAACACTATCTTGGACTTCTCTGCATGTTTCCCAGGCGAGAAATTGGCAGCATGTTCAGAACCATGTTTCTGTGAATAACTCCTGAACCGTAAGTCCTAGACGCTCGATCTTGGCGGCATTCGTCTCAGCGCCTGGCAATTAGTATAGGAGCACTGTGTTTGACTTCTCTGGATGTTTCCCAGGCGAGTTATTGACAAGTAAATCCTAGACGCTCGATCTTGGTTATTTTCGCTTTCGCGGCTGGCAGTAAAAGAACCATGTTTCTGTGAATAACTCCTGAACCGTAAGTCCTAGACGCTCGCTCTTGGCTGCATTCGATTCAGCTCGTGGCAGCCAGTCTAAAAAACACTATCTTGGACTTCTCTGCATGTTTCCCAGGCGAGAAATTGGCAGCATGTTCAGAACCATGTTTCTGTGAATAACTCCTGAACCGTAAGTCCTAGACGCTCGATCTTGGCGGCATTCGTCTCAGCGCCTGGCAATTAGTATAGGAGCACTGTGTTTGACTTCTCTGGATGTTTCCCAGGCGAGTTATTGACAAGTAAATCCTAGACGCTCGATATTGGTTATATTCGCTTTCGCGGCTGGCAGTAAAAGAACCATGTTTCTGTGAATAACTCCTGAACCGTAAGTCCTAGACGCTCGCTCTTGGCTGCATTCGATTCAGCTCGTGGCAGCCAGTCTAAAAAACACTATCTTGGACTTCTCTGCATGTTTCCCAGGCGAGCAATTGGCAGCATGTTCAGAACCATGTTTCTGTGAATAACTCCTGAACCGTAAGTCCTAGACGCTCGCTCTTGGCTGCATTCGATTCAGCTCGTGGCAGCCAGTCTAAAAAACACTATCTTGGACTTCTCTGCATGTTTCCCAGGCGAGAAATTGGCAGCATGTTCAGAACCATGTTTCTGTGAATAACTCCTGAACCGTAAGTCCTAGACGCTCGCTCTTGGCTGCATTCGATTCAGCTCGTGGCAGCCAGTCTAAAAAACACTATCTCGGACTTCTCTGCATGTTTCCCAGGCGAGCAATTGGCAGCATGTTCAGAACCATGTTTCTGTGAATAACTCCTGAACCGTAAGTCCTAGACGCTCGCTCTTGGCTGCATTCGATTCAGCTCGTGGCAGCCAGTCTAAAAAACACTATCTTGGACTTCTCTGCATGTTTCCCAGGCGAGAAATTGGCAGCATGTTCAGAACCATGTTTCTGTGAATAACTCCTGAACCGTAAGTCCTAGACGCTCGATCTTGGCGGCATTCGTCTCAGCGCCTGGCAATTAGTATAGGAGCACTGTGTTTGACTTCTCTGGATGTTTCCCAGGCGAGTTATTGACAAGTAAATCCTAGACGCTCGATCTTGGTTATTTTCGCTTTCGCGGCTGGCAGTAAAAGAACCATGTTTCTGTGAATAACTCCTGAACCGTAAGTCCTAGACGCTCGCTCTTGGCTGCATTCGATTCAGCTCGTGGCAGCCAGTCTAAAAAACACTATCTTGGACTTCTCTGCATGTTTCCCAGGCGAGCAATTGGCAGCATGTTCAGAACCATGTTTCTGTGAATAACTCCTGAACCGTAAGTCCTAGACGCTCGCTCTTGGCTGCATTCGATTCAGCTCGTGGCAGCCAGTCTAAAAAACACTATCTTGGACTTCTCTGCATGTTTCCCAGGCGAGCAATTGGCAGCATGTTCAGAACCATGTTTCTGTGAATAACTCCTGAACCGTAAGTCCTAGACGCTCGCTCTTGGCTGCATTCGATTCAGCTCGTGGCAGCCAGTCTAAAAAACACTATCTTGGACTTCTCTGCATGTTTCCCAGGCGAGAAATTGGCAGCATGTTCAGAACCATGTTTCTGTGAATAACTCCTGAACCGTAAGTCCTAGACGCTCGCTCTTGGCTGCATTCGATTCAGCTCGTGGCAGCCAGTCTAAAAAACACTATCTTGGACTTCTCTGCATGTTTCCCAGGCGAGCAATTGGCAGCATGTTCAGAACCATGTTTCTGTGAATAACTCCTGAACCGTAAGTCCTAGACGCTCGCTCTTGGCTGCATTCGATTCAGCTCGTGGCAGCCAGTCTAAAAAACACTATCTTGGACTTCTCTGCATGTTTCCCAGGCGAGCAATTGGCAGCATGTTCAGAACCATGTTTCTGTGAATAACTCCTGAACCGTAAGTCCTAGACGCTCGCTCTTGGCTGCATTCGATTCAGCTCGTGGCAGCCAGTCTAAAAAACACTATCTTGGACTTCTCTGCATGTTTCCCAGGCGAGAAATTGGCAGCATGTTCAGAACCATGTTTCTGTGAATAACTCCTGAACCGTAAGTCCTAGACGCTCGCTCTTGGCTGCATTCGATTCAGCTCGTGGCAGCCAGTCTAAAAAACACTATCTTGGACTTCTCTGCATGTTTCCCAGGCGAGCAATTGGCAGCATGTTCAGAACCATGTTTCTGTGAATAACTCCTGAACCGTAAGTCACAGACTCTCGCTCTTGGCTGCATTCGATTCAGCTCGTGGCAGCCAGTCTAAAAAACACTATCTTGGACTTCTCTGCATGTTCCTAAGGCAAATGTTTCTAAAGCTAATTCTTGAACCGTAAGTCCTAGACGCTCGATCTTGGCGGCATTCGTCTCAGCGCCTGGCAATTAGTATAGGAGCACTGTGTTTGACTTCTCTGGATGTTTCCCAGGCGAGTTATTGACAAGTAAATCCTAGACGCTCGATCTTGGTTATTTTCGCTTTCGCGGCTGGCAGTAAAAGAACCATGTTTCTGTGAATAACTCCTGAACCGTAAGTCCTAGACGCTCGCTCTTGGCTGCATTCGATTCAGCTCGTGGCAGCCAGTCTAAAAAACACTATCTTGGACTTCTCTGCATGTTTCCCAGGCGAGCAATTGGCAGCATGTTCAGAACCATGTTTCTGTGAATAACTCCTGAACCGTAAGTCCTAGACGCTCGCTCTTGGCTGCATTCGATTCAGCTCGTGGCAGCCAGTCTAAAAAACACTATCTTGGACTTCTCTGCATGTTTCCCAGGCGAGCAATTGGCAGCATGTTCAGAACCATGTTTCTGTGAATAACTCCTGAACCGTAAGTCCTAGACGCTCGCTCTTGGCTGCATTCGATTCAGCTCGTGGCAGCCAGTCTAAAAAACACTATCTTGGACTTCTCTGCATGTTCCTAAGGCAAATGTTTCTAAAGCTAATTCTTGAACCGTAAGTCCTAGACGCTCGATCTTGGCGGCATTCGTCTCAGCGCCTGGCAATTAGTATAGGACCACTGTGTTTGACTTCTCTGGATGTTTCCCAGGCGAGTTATTGACAAGTAAATCCTAGACGCTCGATCTTGGTTATTTTCGCTTTCGCGGCTGGCAGTAAAAGAACCATGTTTCTGTGAATAACTCCTGAACCGTAAGTCCTAGACGCTCGCTCTTGGCTGCATTCGATTCAGCTCGTGGCAGCCAGTCTAAAAAACACTATCTTGGACTTCTCTGCATGTTCCTAAGGCAAATGTTTCTAAAGCTAATTCTTGAACCGTAAGTCCTAGACGCTCGATCTTGGCGGCATTCGTCTCAGCGCCTGGCAATTAGTATAGGAGCACTGTGTTTGACTTCTCTGGATGTTTCCCAGGCGAGTTATTGACAAGTAAATCCTAGACGCTCGATCTTGGTTATTTTCGCTTTCGCGGCTGGCAGTAAAAGAACCATGTTTCTGTGAATAACTCCTGAACCGTAAGTCCTAGACGCTCGCTCTTGGCTGCATTCGATTCAGCTCGTGGCAGCCAGTCTAAAAAACACTATCTTGGACTTCTCTGCATGTTTCCCAGGCGAGCAATTGGCAGCATGTTCAGAACCATGTTTCTGTGAATAACTCCTGAACCGTAAGTCCTAGACGCTCGCTCTTGGCTGCATTCGATTCAGCTCGTGGCAGCCAGTCTAAAAAACACTATCTTGGACTTCTCTGCATGTTTCCCAGGCGAGCAATTGGCAGCATGTTCAGAACCATGTTTCTGTGAATAACTCCTGAACCGTAAGTCCTAGACGCTCGCTCTTGGCTGCATTCGATTCAGCTCGTGGCAGCCAGTCTAAAAAACACTATCTTGGACTTCTCTGCATGTTTCCCAGGCGAGAAATTGGCAGCATGTTCAGAACCATGTTTCTGTGAATAACTCCTGAACCGTAAGTCCTAGACGCTCGCTCTTGGCTGCATTCGATTCAGCTCGTGGCAGCCAGTCTAAAAATCACTATCTCGGACTTCTCTGCATGTTTCCCAGGCGAGCAATTGGCAGCATGTTCAGAACCATGTTTCTGTGAATAACTCCTGAACCGTAAGTCCTAGACGCTCGCTCTTGGCTGCATTCGATTCAGCTCGTGGCAGCCAGTCTAAAAAACACTATCTTGGACTTCTCTGCATGTTTCCCAGGCGAGAAATTGGCAGCATGTTCAGAACCATGTTTCTGTGAATAACTCCTGAACCGTAAGTCCTAGACGCTCGATCTTGGCGGCATTCGTCTCAGCGCCTGGCAATTAGTATAGGAGCACTGTGTTTGACTTCTCTGGATGTTTCCCAGGCGAGTTATTGACAAGTAAATCCTAGACGCTCGATCTTGGTTATTTTCGCTTTCGCGGCTGGCAGTAAAAGAACCATGTTTCTGTGAATAACTCCTGAACCGTAAGTCCTAGACGCTCGCTCTTGGCTGCATTCGATTCAGCTCGTGGCAGCCAGTCTAAAAAACACTATCTTGGACTTCTCTGCATGTTTCCCAGGCGAGCAATTGGCAGCATGTTCAGAACCATGTTTCTGTGAATAACTCCTGAACCGTAAGTCCTAGACGCTCGCTCTTGGCTGCATTCGATTCAGCTCGTGGCAGCCAGTCTAAAAAACACTATCTTGGACTTCTCTGCATGTTTCCCAGGCGAGCAATTGGCAGCATGTTCAGAACCATGTTTCTGTGAATAACTCCTGAACCGTAAGTCACAGACTCTCGCTCTTGGCTGCATTCGATTCAGCTCGTGGCAGCCAGTCTAAAAAACACTATCTTGGACTTCTCTGCATGTTCCTAAGGCAAATGTTTCTAAAGCTAATTCTTGAACCGTAAGTCCTAGACGCTCGATCTTGGCGGCATTCGTCTCAGCGCCTGGCAATTAGTATAGGAGCACTGTGTTTGACTTCTCTGGATGTTTCCCAGGCGAGTTATTGACAAGTAAATCCTAGACGCTCGATCTTGGTTATTTTCGCTTTCGCGGCTGGCAGTAAAAGAACCATGTTTCTGTGAATAACTCCTGAACCGTAAGTCCTAGACGCTCGCTCTTGGCTGCATTCGATTCAGCTCGTGGCAGCCAGTCTAAAAAACACTATCTTGGACTTCTCTGCATGTTTCCCAGGCGAGCAATTGGCAGCATGTTCAGAACCATGTTTCTGTGAATAACTCCTGAACCGTAAGTCCTAGACGCTCGCTCTTGGCTGCATTCGATTCAGCTCGTGGCAGCCAGTCTAAAAAACACTATCTTGGACTTCTCTGCATGTTTCCCAGGCGAGCAATTGGCAGCATGTTCAGAACCATGTTTCTGTGAATAACTCCTGAACCGTAAGTCCTAGACGCTCGCTCTTGGCTGCATTCGATTCAGCTCGTGGCAGCCAGTCTAAAAAACACTATCTTGGACTTCTCTGCATGTTTCCCAGGCGAGAAATTGGCAGCATGTTCAGAACCATGTTTCTGTGAATAACTCCTGAACCGTAAGTCCTAGACGCTCGCTCTTGGCTGCATTCGATTCAGCTCGTGGCAGCCAGTCTAAAAAACACTATCTTGGACTTCTCTGCATGTTTCCCAGGCGAGAAATTGGCAGCATGTTCAGAACCATGTTTCTGTGAATAACTCCTGAACCGTAAGTCCTAGACGCTCGCTCTTGGCTGCATTCGATTCAGCTCGTGGCAGCCAGTCTAAAAAACACTATCTTGGACTTCTCTGCATGTTTCCCAGGCGAGAAATTGGCAGCATGTTCAGAACCATGTTTCTGTGAATAACTCCTGAACCGTAAGTCCTAGACGCTCGATCTTGGCGGCATTCGTCTCAGCGCCTGGCAATTAGTATAGGAGCACTGTGTTTGACTTCTCTGGATGTTTCCCAGGCGAGTTATTGACAAGTAAATCCTAGACGCTCGATCTTGGTTATTTTCGCTTTCGCGGCTGGCAGTAAAAGAACCATGTTTCTGTGAATAACTCCTGAACCGTAAGTCCTAGACGCTCGCTCTTGGCTGCATTCGATTCAGCTCGTGGCAGCCAGTCTAAAAAACACTATCTTGGACTTCTCTGCATGTTTCCCAGGCGAGAAATTGGCAGCATGTTCAGAACCATGTTTCTGTGAATAACTCCTGAACCGTAAGTCCTAGACGCTCGATCTTGGCGGCATTCGTCTCAGCGCCTGGCAATTAGTATAGGAGCACTGTGTTTGACTTCTCTGGATGTTTCCCAGGCGAGTTATTGACAAGTAAATCCTAGACGCTCGATCTTGGTTATTTTCGCTTTCGCGGCTGGCAGTAAAAGAACCATGTTTCTGTGAATAACTCCTGAACCGTAAGTCCTAGACGCTCGCTCTTGGCTGCATTCGATTCAGCTCGTGGCAGCCAGTCTAAAAAACACTATCTTGGACTTCTCTGCATGTTTCCCAGGCGAGCAATTGGCAGCATGTTCAGAACCATGTTTCTGTGAATAACTCCTGAACCGTAAGTCCTAGACGCTCGCTCTTGGCTGCATTCGATTCAGCTCGTGGCAGCCAGTCTAAAAAACACTATCTTGGACTTCTCTGCATGTTTCCCAGGCGAGAAATTGGCAGCATGTTCAGAACCATGTTTCTGTGAATAACTCCTGAACCGTAAGTCCTAGACGCTCGCTCTTGGCTGCATTCGATTCAGCTCGTGGCAGCCAGTCTAAAAAACACTATCTCGGACTTCTCTGCATGTTTCCCAGGCGAGCAATTGGCAGCATGTTCAGAACCATGTTTCTGTGAATAACTCCTGAACCGTAAGTCCTAGACGCTCGCTCTTGGCTGCATTCGATTCAGCTCGTGGCAGCCAGTCTAAAAAACACTATCTTGGACTTCTCTGCATGTTTCCCAGGCGAGAAATTGGCAGCATGTTCAGAACCATGTTTCTGTGAATAACTCCTGAACCGTAAGTCCTAGACGCTCGATCTTGGCGGCATTCGTCTCAGCGCCTGGCAATTAGTATAGGAGCACTGTGTTTGACTTCTCTGGATGTTTCCCAGGCGAGTTATTGACAAGTAAATCCTAGACGCTCGATCTTGGTTATTTTCGCTTTCGCGGCTGGCAGTAAAAGAACCATGTTTCTGTGAATAACTCCTGAACCGTAAGTCCTAGACGCTCGCTCTTGGCTGCATTCGATTCAGCTCGTGGCAGCCAGTCTAAAAAACACTATCTTGGACTTCTCTGCATGTTTCCCAGGCGAGCAATTGGCAGCATGTTCAGAACCATGTTTCTGTGAATAACTCCTGAACCGTAAGTCCTAGACGCTCGCTCTTGGCTGCATTCGATTCAGCTCGTGGCAGCCAGTCTAAAAAACACTATCTTGGACTTCTCTGCATGTTTCCCAGGCGAGCAATTGGCAGCATGTTCAGAACCATGTTTCTGTGAATAACTCCTGAACCGTAAGTCACAGACTCTCGCTCTTGGCTGCATTCGATTCAGCTCGTGGCAGCCAGTCTAAAAAACACTATCTTGGACTTCTCTGCATGTTCCTAAGGCAAATGTTTCTAAAGCTAATTCTTGAACCGTAAGTCCTAGACGCTCGATCTTGGCGGCATTCGTCTCAGCGCCTGGCAATTAGTATAGGAGCACTGTGTTTGACTTCTCTGGATGTTTCCCAGGCGAGTTATTGACAAGTAAATCCTAGACGCTCGATCTTGGTTATTTTCGCTTTCGCGGCTGGCAGTAAAAGAACCATGTTTCTGTGAATAACTCCTGAACCGTAAGTCCTAGACGCTCGCTCTTGGCTGCATTCGATTCAGCTCGTGGCAGCCAGTCTAAAAAACACTATCTTGGACTTCTCTGCATGTTTCCCAGGCGAGCAATTGGCAGCATGTTCAGAACCATGTTTCTGTGAATAACTCCTGAACCGTAAGTCCTAGACGCTCGCTCTTGGCTGCATTCGATTCAGCTCGTGGCAGCCAGTCTAAAAAACACTATCTTGGACTTCTCTGCATGTTTCCCAGGCGAGCAATTGGCAGCATGTTCAGAACCATGTTTCTGTGAATAACTCCTGAACCGTAAGTCACAGACTCTCGCTCTTGGCTGCATTCGATTCAGCTCGTGGCAGCCAGTCTAAAAAACACTATCTTGGACTTCTCTGCATGTTCCTAAGGCAAATGTTTCTAAAGCTAATTCTTGAACCGTAAGTCCTAGACGCTCGATCTTGGCGGCATTCGTCTCAGCGCCTGGCAATTAGTATAGGAGCACTGTGTTTGACTTCTCTGGATGTTTCCCAGGCGAGTTATTGACAAGTAAATCCTAGACGCTCGATCTTGGTTATTTTCGCTTTCGCGGCTGGCAGTAAAAGAACCATGTTTCTGTGAATAACTCCTGAACCGTAAGTCCTAGACGCTCGCTCTTGGCTGCATTCGATTCAGCTCGTGGCAGCCAGTCTAAAAAACACTATCTTGGACTTCTCTGCATGTTTCCCAGGCGAGCAATTGGCAGCATGTTCAGAACCATGTTTCTGTGAATAACTCCTGAACCGTAAGTCCTAGACGCTCGCTCTTGGCTGCATTCGATTCAGCTCGTGGCAGCCAGTCTAAAAAACACTATCTTGGACTTCTCTGCATGTTTCCCAGGCGAGCAATTGGCAGCATGTTCAGAACCATGTTTCTGTGAATAACTCCTGAACCGTAAGTCCTAGACGCTCGCTCTTGGCTGCATTCGATTCAGCTCGTGGCAGCCAGTCTAAAAAACACTATCTTGGACTTCTCTGCATGTTCCTAAGGCAAATGTTTCTAAAGCTAATTCTTGAACCGTAAGTCCTAGACGCTCGATCTTGGCGGCATTCGTCTCAGCGCCTGGCAATTAGTATAGGAGCACTGTGTTTGACTTCTCTGGATGTTTCCCAGGCGAGTTATTGACAAGTAAATCCTAGACGCTCGATCTTGGTTATTTTCGCTTTCGCGGCTGGCAGTAAAAGAACCATGTTTCTGTGAATAACTCCTGAACCGTAAGTCCTAGACGCTCGCTCTTGGCTGCATTCGATTCAGCTCGTGGCAGCCAGTCTAAAAAACACTATCTTGGACTTCTCTGCATGTTTCCCAGGCGAGCAATTGGCAGCATGTTCAGAACCATGTTTCTGTGAATAACTCCTGAACCGTAAGTCCTAGACGCTCGCTCTTGGCTGCATTCGATTCAGCTCGTGGCAGCCAGTCTAAAAAACACTATCTTGGACTTCTCTGCATGTTTCCCAGGCGAGAAATTGGCAGCATGTTCAGAACCATGTTTCTGTGAATAACTCCTGAACCGTAAGTCCTAGACGCTCGCTCTTGGCTGCATTCGATTCAGCTCGTGGCAGCCAGTCTAAAAAACACTATCTTGGACTTCTCTGCATGTTTCCCAGGCGAGAAATTGGCAGCATGTTCAGAACCATGTTTCTGTGAATAACTCCTGAACCGTAAGTCCTAGACGCTCGCTCTTGGCTGCATTCGATTCAGCTCGTGGCAGCCAGTCTAAAAAACACTATCTTGGACTTCTCTGCATGTTTCCCAGGCGAGAAATTGGCAGCATGTTCAGAACCATGTTTCTGTGAATAACTCCTGAACCGTAAGTCCTAGACGCTCGCTCTTGGCTGCATTCGATTCAGCTCGTGGCAGCCAGTCTAAAAAACACTATCTTGGACTTCTCTGCATGTTTCCCAGGCGAGAAATTGGCAGCATGTTCAGAACCATGTTTCTGTGAATAACTCCTGAACCGTAAGTCCTAGACGCTCGCTCTTGGCTGCATTCGATTCAGCTCGTGGCAGCCAGTCTAAAAAACACTATCTTGGACTTCTCTGCATGTTTCCCAGGCGAGAAATTGGCAGCATGTTCAGAACCATGTTTCTGTGAATAACTCCTGAACCGTAAGTCCTAGACGCTCGATCTTGGCGGCATTCGTCTCAGCGCCTGGCAATTAGTATAGGAGCACTGTGTTTGACTTCTCTGGATGTTTCCCAGGCGAGTTATTGACAAGTAAATCCTAGACGCTCGATCTTGGTTATTTTCGCTTTCGCGGCTGGCAGTAAAAGAACCATGTTTCTGTGAATAACTCCTGAACCGTAAGTCCTAGACGCTCGCTCTTGGCTGCATTCGATTCAGCTCGTGGCAGCCAGTCTAAAAAACACTATCTTGGACTTCTCTGCATGTTTCCCAGGCGAGCAATTGGCAGCATGTTCAGAACCATGTTTCTGTGAATAACTCCTGAACCGTAAGTCCTAGACGCTCGCTCTTGGCTGCATTCGATTCAGCTCGTGGCAGCCAGTCTAAAAAACACTATCTTGGACTTCTCTGCATGTTTCCCAGGCGAGAAATTGGCAGCATGTTCAGAACCATGTTTCTGTGAATAACTCCTGAACCGTAAGTCCTAGACGCTCGCTCTTGGCTGCATTCGATTCAGCTCGTGGCAGCCAGTCTAAAAAACACTATCTTGGACTTCTCTGCATGTTTCCCAGGCGAGAAATTGGCAGCATGTTCAGAACCATGTTTCTGTGAATAACTCCTGAACCGTAAGTCCTAGACGCTCGCTCTTGGCTGCATTCGATTCAGCTCGTGGCAGCCAGTCTAAAAAACACTATCTTGGACTTCTCTGCATGTTCCTAAGGCAAATGTTTCTAAAGCTAATTCTTGAACCGTAAGTCCTAGACGCTCGATCTTGGCGGCATTCGTCTCAGCGCCTGGCAATTAGTATAGGAGCCTTGTGTTTGACTTCTCTGGATGTTTCCCAGGCGAGTTATTGACAAGTAAATCCTAGACGCTCGATCTTGGTTATTTTCGCTTTCGCGGCTGGCAGTAAAAGAACCATGTTTCTGTGAATAACTCCTGAACCGTAAGTCCTAGACGCTCGCTCTTGGCTGCATTCGATTCAGCTCGTGGCAGCCAGTCTAAAAAACACTATCTTGGACTTCTCTGCATGTTTCCCAGGCGAGAAATTGGCAGCATGTTCAGAACCATGTTTCTGTGAATAACTCCTGAACCGTAAGTCCTAGACGCTCGATCTTGGCGGCATTCGTCTCAGCGCCTGGCAATTAGTATAGGAGCACTGTGTTTGACTTCTCTGGATGTTTCCCAGGCGAGTTATTGACAAGTAAATCCTAGACGCTCGATCTTGGTTATTTTCGCTTTCGCGGCTGGCAGTAAAAGAACCATGTTTCTGTGAATAACTCCTGAACCGTAAGTCCTAGACGCTCGCTCTTGGCTGCATTCGATTCAGCTCGTGGCAGCCAGTCTAAAAAAACACTATCTTGGACTTCTCTGCATGTTTCCCAGGCGAGAAATTGGCAGCATGTTCAGAACCATGTTTCTGTGAATAACTCCTGAACCGTAAGTCCTAGACGCTCGCTCTTGGCTGCATTCGATTCAGCTCGTGGCAGCCAGTCTAAAAAACACTATCTTGGACTTCTCTGCATGTTTCCCAGGCGAGCAATTGGCAGCATGTTCAGAACCATGTTTCTGTGAATAACTCCTGAACCGTAAGTCCTAGACGCTCGCTCTTGGCTGCATTCGATTCAGCTCGTGGCAGCCAGTCTAAAAAACACTATCTTGGACTTCTCTGCATGTTTCCCAGGCGAGAAATTGGCAGCATGTTCAGAACCATGTTTCTGTGAATAACTCCTGAACCGTAAGTCCTAGACGCTCGCTCTTGGCTGCATTCGATTCAGCTCGTGGCAGCCAGTCTAAAAAACACTATCTTGGACTTCTCTGCATGTTCCTAAGGCAAATGTTTCTAAAGCTAATTCTTGAACCGTAAGTCCTAGACGCTCGATCTTGGCGGCATTCGTCTCAGCGCCTGGCAATTAGTATAGGAGCCTTGTGTTTGACTTCTCTGGATGTTTCCCAGGCGAGTTATTGACAAGTAAATCCTAGACGCTCGATCTTGGTTATTTTCGCTTTCGCGGCTGGCAGTAAAAGAACCATGTTTCTGTGAATAACTCCTGAACCGTAAGTCCTAGACGCTCGCTCTTGGCTGCATTCGATTCAGCTCGTGGCAGCCAGTCTAAAAAACACTATCTTGGACTTCTCTGCATGTTTCCCAGGCGAGAAATTGGCAGCATGTTCAGAACCATGTTTCTGTGAATAACTCCTGAACCGTAAGTCCTAGACGCTCGATCTTGGCGGCATTCGTCTCAGCGCCTGGAAATTAGTATAGGAGCACTGTGTTTGACTTCTCTGGATGTTTCCCAGGCGAGTTATTGACAAGTAAATCCTAGACGCTCGATCTTGGTTATTTTCGCTTTCGCGGCTGGCAGTAAAAGAACCATGTTTCTGTGAATAACTCCTGAACCGTAAGTCCTAGACGCTCGCTCTTGGCTGCATTCGATTCAGCTCGTGGCAGCCAGTCTAAAAAACACTATCTTGGACTTCTCTGCATGTTTCCCAGGCGAGAAATTGGCAGCATGTTCAGAACCATGTTTCTGTGAATAACTCCTGAACCGTAAGTCCTAGACGCTCGCTCTTGGCTGCATTCGATTCAGCTCGTGGCAGCCAGTCTAAAAAACACTATCTTGGACTTCTCTGCATGTTTCCCAGGCGAGCAATTGGCAGCATGTTCAGAACCATGTTTCTGTGAATAACTCCTGAACCGTAAGTCCTAGACGCTCGCTCTTGGCTGCATTCGATTCAGCTCGTGGCAGCCAGTCTAAAAAACACTATCTTGGACTTCTCTGCATGTTTCCCAGGCGAGAAATTGGCAGCATGTTCAGAACCATGTTTCTGTGAATAACTCCTGAACCGTAAGTCCTAGACGCTCGCTCTTGGCTGCATTCGATTCAGCTCGTGGCAGCCAGTCTAAAAAACACTATCTTGGACTTCTCTGCATGTTTCCCAGGCGAGCAATTGGCAGCATGTTCAGAACCATGTTTCTGTGAATAACTCCTGAACCGTAAGTCCTAGACGCTCGCTCTTGGCTGCATTCGATTCAGCTCGTGGCAGCCAGTCTAAAAAACACTATCTTGGACTTCTCTGCATGTTTCCCAGGCGAGAAATTGGCAGCATGTTCAGAACCATGTTTCTGTGAATAACTCCTGAACCGTAAGTCCTAGACGCTCGATCTTGGCGGCATTCGTCTCAGCGCCTGGCAATTAGTATAGGAGCACTGTGTTTGACTTCTCTGGATGTTTCCCAGGCGAGTTATTGACAAGTAAATCCTAGACGCTCGATCTTGGTTATTTTCGCTTTGGCGGCTGGCAGTAAAAGAACCATGTTTCTGTGAATAACTCCTGAACCGTAAGTCCTAGACGCTCGCTCTTGGCTGCATTCGATTCAGCTCGTGGCAGCCAGTCTAAAAAACACTATCTTGAACTTCTCTGCATGTTTCCCAGACGAGAAATTGGCAGCATGTTCAGAACCATGTTTCTGTGAATAACTCCTGAACCGTAAGTCCTAGACGCTCGATCTTGGCGGCATTCGTCTCAGCGCCTGGCAATTAGTATAGGAGCACTGTGTTTGACTTCTCTGGATGTTTCCCAGGCGAGTTATTGACAAGTAAATCCTAGACGCTCGATCTTGGTTATTTTCGCATTCGCGGCTGGCAGTAAAAGAACCATGTTTCTGTGAATAACTCCTGAACCGTAAGTCCTAGACGCTCGCTCTTGGCTGCATTCGATTCAGCTCGTGGCAGCCAGTCTAAAAAACACTATCTTGGACTTCTCTGCATGTTTCCCAGGCGAGCAATTGGCAGCATGTTCAGAACCATGTTTCTGTGAATAACTCCTGAACCGTAAGTCCTAGACGCTCGCTCTTGGCTGCATTCGATTCAGCTCGTGGCAGCCAGTCTAAAAAACACTATCTTGGACTTCTCTGCATGTTTCCCAGGCGAGAAATTGGCAGCATGTTCAGAACCATGTTTCTGTGAATAACTCCTGAACCGTAAGTCCTAGACGCTCGCTCTTGGCTGCATTCGATTCAGCTCGTGGCAGCCAGTCTAAAAAACACTATCTTGGACTTCTCTGCATGTTTCCCAGGCGAGCAATTGGCAGCATGTTCAGAACCATGTTTCTGTGAATAACTCCTGAACCGTAAGTCCTAGACGCTCGCTCTTGGCTGCATTCGATTCAGCTCGTGGCAGCCAGTCTAAAAAACACTATCTTGGACTTCTCTGCATGTTTCCCAGGCGAGAAATTGGCAGCATGTTCAGAACCATGTTTCTGTGAATAACTCCTGAACCGTAAGTCCTAGACGCTCGCTCTTGGCTGCATTCGATTCAGCTCGTGGCAGCCAGTCTAAAAAACACTATCTTGGACTTCTCTGCATGTTCCTAAGGCAAATGTTTCTAAAGCTAATTCTTGAACCGTAAGTCCTAGACGCTCGATCTTGGCGGCATTCGTCTCAGCGCCTGGCAATTAGTATAGGAGCCTTGTGTTTGACTTCTCTGGATGTTTCCCAGGCGAGTTATTGACAAGTAAATCCTAGACGCTCGATCTTGGTTATTTTCGCTTTCGCGGCTGGCAGTAAAAGAACCATGTTTCTGTGAATAACTCCTGAACCGTAAGTCCTAGACGCTCGCTCTTGGCTGCATTCGATTCAGCTCGTGGCAGCCAGTCTAAAAAACACTATCTTGGACTTCTCTGCATGTTTCCCAGGCGAGAAATTGGCAGCATGTTCAGAACCATGTTTCTGTGAATAACTCCTGAACCGTAAGTCCTAGACGCTCGATCTTGGCGGCATTCGTCTCAGCGCCTGGCAATTAGTATAGGAGCACTGTGTTTGACTTCTCTGGATGTTTCCCAGGCGAGTTATTGACAAGTAAATCCTAGACGCTCGATATTGGTTATTTTCGCTTTCGCGGCTGGCAGTAAAAGAACCATGTTTCTGTGAATAACTCCTGAACCGTAAGTCCTAGACGCTCGCTCTTGGCTGCATTCGATTCAGCTCGTGGCAGCCAGTCTAAAAAACACTATCTTGGACTTCTCTGCATGTTTCCCAGGCGAGCAATTGGCAGCATGTTCAGAACCATGTTTCTGTGAATAACTCCTGAACCGTAAGTCCTAGACGCTCGCTCTTGGCTGCATTCGATTCAGCTCGTGGCAGCCAGTCTAAAAAACACTATCTTGGACTTCTCTGCATGTTTCCCAGGCGAGAAATTGGCAGCATGTTCAGAACCATGTTTCTGTGAATAACTCCTGAACCGTAAGTCCTAGACGCTCGCTCTTGGCTGCATTCGATTCAGCTCGTGGCAGCCAGTCTAAAAAACACTATCTCGGACTTCTCTGCATGTTTCCCAGGCGAGCAATTGGCAGCATGTTCAGAACCATGTTTCTGTGAATAACTCCTGAACCGTAAGTCCTAGACGCTCGCTCTTGGCTGCATTCGATTCAGCTCGTGGCAGCCAGTCTAAAAAACACTATCTTGGACTTCTCTGCATGTTTCCCAGGCGAGAAATTGGCAGCATGTTCAGAACCATGTTTCTGTGAATAACTCCTGAACCGTAAGTCCTAGACGCTCGATCTTGGCGGCATTCGTCTCAGCGCCTGGCAATTAGTATAGGAGCACTGTGTTTGACTTCTCTGGATGTTTCCCAGGCGAGTTATTGACAAGTAAATCCTAGACGCTCGATCTTGGTTATTTTCGCTTTCGCGGCTGGCAGTAAAAGAACCATGTTTCTGTGAATAACTCCTGAACCGTAAGTCCTAGACGCTCGCTCTTGGCTGCATTCGATTCAGCTCGTGGCAGCCAGTCTAAAAAACACTATCTTGGACTTCTCTGCATGTTTCCCAGGCGAGCAATTGGCAGCATGTTCAGAACCATGTTTCTGTGAATAACTCCTGAACCGTAAGTCACAGACTCTCGCTCTTGGCTGCATTCGATTCAGCTCGTGGCAGCCAGTCTAAAAAACACTATCTTGGACTTCTCTGCATGTTCCTAAGGCAAATGTTTCTAAAGCTAATTCTTGAACCGTAAGTCCTAGACGCTCGATCTTGGCGGCATTCGTCTCAGCGCCTGGCAATTAGTATAGGAGCACTGTGTTTGACTTCTCTGGATGTTTCCCAGGCGAGTTATTGACAAGTAAATCCTAGACGCTCGATCTTGGTTATTTTCGCTTTCGCGGCTGGCAGTAAAAGAACCATGTTTCTGTGAATAACTCCTGAACCGTAAGTCCTAGACGCTCGCTCTTGGCTGCATTCGATTCAGCTCGTGGCAGCCAGTCTAAAAAACACTATCTTGGACTTCTCTGCATGTTTCCCAGGCGAGCAATTGGCAGCATGTTCAGAACCATGTTTCTGTGAATAACTCCTGAACCGTAAGTCCTAGACGCTCGCTCTTGGCTGCATTCGATTCAGCTCGTGGCAGCCAGTCTAAAAAACACTATCTTGGACTTCTCTGCATGTTTCCCAGGCGAGCAATTGGCAGCATGTTCAGAACCATGTTTCTGTGAATAACTCCTGAACCGTAAGTCCTAGACGCTCGCTCTTGGCTGCATTCGATTCAGCTCGTGGCAGCCAGTCTAAAAAACACTATCTTGGACTTCTCTGCATGTTCCTAAGGCAAATGTTTCTAAAGCTAATTCTTGAACCGTAAGTCCTAGACGCTCGATCTTGGCGGCATTCGTCTCAGCGCCTGGCAATTAGTATAGGAGCACTGTGTTTGACTTCTCTGGATGTTTCCCAGGCGAGTTATTGACAAGTAAATCCTAGACGCTCGATCTTGGTTATTTTCGCTTTCGCGGCTGGCAGTAAAAGAACCATGTTTCTGTGAATAACTCCTGAACCGTAAGTCCTAGACGCTCGCTCTTGGCTGCATTCGATTCAGCTCGTGGCAGCCAGTCTAAAAAACACTATCTTGGACTTCTCTGCATGTTTCCCAGGCGAGCAATTGGCAGCATGTTCAGAACCATGTTTCTGTGAATAACTCCTGAACCGTAAGTCCTAGACGCTCGCTCTTGGCTGCATTCGATTCAGCTCGTGGCAGCCAGTCTAAAAAACACTATCTTGGACTTCTCTGCATGTTTCCCAGGCGAGAAATTGGCAGCATGTTCAGAACCATGTTTCTGTGAATAACTCCTGAACCGTAAGTCCTAGACGCTCGATCTTGGCGGCATTCGTCTCAGCGCCTGGCAATTAGTATAGGAGCACTGTGTTTGACTTCTCTGGATGTTTCCCAGGCGAGTTATTGACAAGTAAATCCTAGACGCTCGATCTTGGTTATTTTCGCTTTCGCGGCTGGCAGTAAAAGAACCATGTTTCTGTGAATAACTCCTGAACCGTAAGTCCTAGACGCTCGCTCTTGGCTGCATTCGATTCAGCTCGTGGCAGCCAGTCTAAAAAACACTATCTTGGACTTCTCTGCATGTTTCCCAGGCGAGCAATTGGCAGCATGTTCAGAACCATGTTTCTGTGAATAACTCCTGAACCGTAAGTCCTAGACGCTCGCTCTTGGCTGCATTCGATTCAGCTCGTGGCAGCCAGTCTAAAAAACACTATCTTGGACTTCTCTGCATGTTTCCCAGGCGAGAAATTGGCAGCATGTTCAGAACCATGTTTCTGTGAATAACTCCTGAACCGTAAGTCCTAGACGCTCGCTCTTGGCTGCATTCGATTCAGCTCGTGGCAGCCAGTCTAAAAAACACTATCTTGGACTTCTCTGCATGTTTCCCAGGCGAGCAATTGGCAGCATGTTCAGAACCATGTTTCTGTGAATAACTCCTGAACCGTAAGTCCTAGACGCTCGCTCTTGGCTGCATTCGATTCAGCTCGTGGCAGCCAGTCTAAAAAACACTATCTTGGACTTCTCTGCATGTTTCCCAGGCGAGAAATTGGCAGCATGTTCAGAACCATGTTTCTGTGAATAACTCCTGAACCGTAAGTCCTAGACGCTCGCTCTTGGCTGCATTCGATTCAGCTCGTGGCAGCCAGTCTAAAAAACACTATCTTGGACTTCTCTGCATGTTTCCCAGGCGAGAAATTGGCAGCATGTTCAGAACCATGTTTCTGTGAATAACTCCTGAACCGTAAGTCCTAGACGCTCGCTCTTGGCTGCATTCGATTCAGCTCGTGGCAGCCAGTCTAAAAAACACTATCTTGGACTTCTCTGCATGTTTCCCAGGCGAGAAATTGGCAGCATGTTCAGAACCATGTTTCTGTGAATAACTCCTGAACCGTAAGTCCTAGACGCTCGCTCTTGGCTGCATTCGATTCAGCTCGTGGCAGCCAGTCTAAAAAACACTATCTTGGACTTCTCTGCATGTTTCCCAGGCGAGAAATTGGCAGCATGTTCAGAACCATGTTTCTGTGAATAACTCCTGAACCGTAAGTCCTAGACGCTCGATCTTGGCGGCATTCGTCTCAGCGCCTGGCAATTAGTATAGGAGCACTGTGTTTGACTTCTCTGGATGTTTCCCAGGCGAGTTATTGACAAGTAAATCCTAGACGCTCGATCTTGGTTATTTTCGCTTTCGCGGCTGGCAGTAAAAGAACCATGTTTCTGTGAATAACTCCTGAACCGTAAGTCCTAGACGCTCGCTCTTGGCTGCATTCGATTCAGCTCGTGGCAGCCAGTCTAAAAAACACTATCTTGGACTTCTCTGCATGTTTCCCAGGCGAGCAATTGGCAGCATGTTCAGAACCATGTTTCTGTGAATAACTCCTGAACCGTAAGTCCTAGACGCTCGCTCTTGGCTGCATTCGATTCAGCTCGTGGCAGCCAGTCTAAAAAACACTATCTTGGACTTCTCTGCATGTTTCCCAGGCGAGAAATTGGCAGCATGTTCAGAACCATGTTTCTGTGAATAACTCCTGAACCGTAAGTCCTAGACGCTCGATCTTGGCGGCATTCGTCTCAGCGCCTGGCAATTAGTATAGGAGCACTGTGTTTGACTTCTCTGGATGTTTCCCAGGCGAGTTATTGACAAGTAAATCCTAGACGCTCGATCTTGGTTATTTTCGCTTTCGCGGCTGGCAGTAAAAGAACCATGTTTCTGTGAATAACTCCTGAACCGTAAGTCCTAGACGCTCGCTCTTGGCTGCATTCGATTCAGCTCGTGGCAGCCAGTCTAAAAAACACTATCTTGGACTTCTCTGCATGTTTCCCAGGCGAGAAATTGGCAGCATGTTCAGAACCATGTTTCTGTGAATAACTCCTGAACCGTAAGTCCTAGACGCTCGCTCTTGGCTGCATTCGATTCAGCTCGTGGCAGCCAGTCTAAAAAACACTATCTTGGACTTCTCTGCATGTTCCTAAGGCAAATGTTTCTAAAGCTAATTCTTGAACCGTAAGTCCTAGACGCTCGATCTTGGCGGCATTCGTCTCAGCGCCTGGCAATTAGTATAGGAGCCTTGTGTTTGACTTCTCTGGATGTTTCCCAGGCGAGTTATTGACAAGTAAATCCTAGACGCTCGATCTTGGTTATTTTCGCTTTCGCGGCTGGCAGTAAAAGAACCATGTTTCTGTGAATAACTCCTGAACCGTAAGTCCTAGACGCTCGCTCTTGGCTGCATTCGATTCAGCTCGTGGCAGCCAGTCTAAAAAACACTATCTTGGACTTCTCTGCATGTTTCCCAGGCGAGAAATTGGCAGCATGTTCAGAACCATGTTTCTGTGAATAACTCCTGAACCGTAAGTCCTAGACGCTCGATCTTGGCGGCATTCGTCTCAGCGCCTGGCAATT
This sequence comes from Rhinoderma darwinii, assembly GCF_050947455.1. Lineage (NCBI taxonomy): Eukaryota > Metazoa > Chordata > Amphibia > Anura > Rhinodermatidae > Rhinoderma > Rhinoderma darwinii. The sequence goes on along the minus strand of NW_027464179.1, from coordinate 109,293 downwards.
AGTATAGGAGCACTGTGTTTGACTTCTCTGGATGTTTCCCAGGCGAGTTATTGACAAGTAAATCCTAGACGCTCGATATTGGTTATTTTCGCTTTCGCGGCTGGCAGTAAAAGAACCATGTTTCTGTGAATAACTCCTGAACCGTAAGTCCTAGACGCTCGCTCTTGGCTGCATTCGATTCAGCTCGTGGCAGCCAGTCTAAAAAACACTATCTTGGACTTCTCTGCATGTTTCCCAGGCGAGCAATTGGCAGCATGTTCAGAACCATGTTTCTGTGAATAACTCCTGAACCGTAAGTCCTAGACGCTCGCTCTTGGCTGCATTCGATTCAGCTCGTGGCAGCCAGTCTAAAAAACACTATCTTGGACTTCTCTGCATGTTTCCCAGGCGAGAAATTGGCAGCATGTTCAGAACCATGTTTCTGTGAATAACTCCTGAACCGTAAGTCCTAGACGCTCGCTCTTGGCTGCATTCGATTCAGCTCGTGGCAGCCAGTCTAAAAAACACTATCTCGGACTTCTCTGCATGTTTCCCAGGCGAGCAATTGGCAGCATGTTCAGAACCATGTTTCTGTGAATAACTCCTGAACCGTAAGTCCTAGACGCTCGCTCTTGGCTGCATTCGATTCAGCTCGTGGCAGCCAGTCTAAAAAACACTATCTTGGACTTCTCTGCATGTTTCCCAGGCGAGAAATTGGCAGCATGTTCAGAACCATGTTTCTGTGAATAACTCCTGAACCGTAAGTCCTAGACGCTCGATCTTGGCGGCATTCGTCTCAGCGCCTGGCAATTAGTATAGGAGCACTGTGTTTGACTTCTCTGGATGTTTCCCAGGCGAGTTATTGACAAGTAAATCCTAGACGCTCGATCTTGGTTATTTTCGCTTTCGCGGCTGGCAGTAAAAGAACCATGTTTCTGTGAATAACTCCTGAACCGTAAGTCCTAGACGCTCGCTCTTGGCTGCATTCGATTCAGCTCGTGGCAGCCAGTCTAAAAAACACTATCTTGGACTTCTCTGCATGTTTCCCAGGCGAGCAATTGGCAGCATGTTCAGAACCATGTTTCTGTGAATAACTCCTGAACCGTAAGTCCTAGACGCTCGCTCTTGGCTGCATTCGATTCAGCTCGTGGCAGCCAGTCTAAAAAACACTATCTTGGACTTCTCTGCATGTTTCCCAGGCGAGCAATTGGCAGCATGTTCAGAACCATGTTTCTGTGAATAACTCCTGAACCGTAAGTCACAGACTCTCGCTCTTGGCTGCATTCGATTCAGCTCGTGGCAGCCAGTCTAAAAAACACTATCTTGGACTTCTCTGCATGTTCCTAAGGCAAATGTTTCTAAAGCTAATTCTTGAACCGTAAGTCCTAGACGCTCGATCTTGGCGGCATTCGTCTCAGCGCCTGGCAATTAGTATAGGAGCACTGTGTTTGACTTCTCTGGATGTTTCCCAGGCGAGTTATTGACAAGTAAATCCTAGACGCTCGATCTTGGTTATTTTCGCTTTCGCGGCTGGCAGTAAAAGAACCATGTTTCTGTGAATAACTCCTGAACCGTAAGTCCTAGACGCTCGCTCTTGGCTGCATTCGATTCAGCTCGTGGCAGCCAGTCTAAAAAACACTATCTTGGACTTCTCTGCATGTTTCCCAGGCGAGCAATTGGCAGCATGTTCAGAACCATGTTTCTGTGAATAACTCCTGAACCGTAAGTCCTAGACGCTCGCTCTTGGCTGCATTCGATTCAGCTCGTGGCAGCCAGTCTAAAAAACACTATCTTGGACTTCTCTGCATGTTTCCCAGGCGAGCAATTGGCAGCATGTTCAGAACCATGTTTCTGTGAATAACTCCTGAACCGTAAGTCCTAGACGCTCGCTCTTGGCTGCATTCGATTCAGCTCGTGGCAGCCAGTCTAAAAAACACTATCTTGGACTTCTCTGCATGTTCCTAAGGCAAATGTTTCTAAAGCTAATTCTTGAACCGTAAGTCCTAGACGCTCGATCTTGGCGGCATTCGTCTCAGCGCCTGGCAATTAGTATAGGAGCACTGTGTTTGACTTCTCTGGATGTTTCCCAGGCGAGTTATTGACAAGTAAATCCTAGACGCTCGATCTTGGTTATTTTCGCTTTCGCGGCTGGCAGTAAAAGAACCATGTTTCTGTGAATAACTCCTGAACCGTAAGTCCTAGACGCTCGCTCTTGGCTGCATTCGATTCAGCTCGTGGCAGCCAGTCTAAAAAACACTATCTTGGACTTCTCTGCATGTTTCCCAGGCGAGCAATTGGCAGCATGTTCAGAACCATGTTTCTGTGAATAACTCCTGAACCGTAAGTCCTAGACGCTCGCTCTTGGCTGCATTCGATTCAGCTCGTGGCAGCCAGTCTAAAAAACACTATCTTGGACTTCTCTGCATGTTTCCCAGGCGAGAAATTGGCAGCATGTTCAGAACCATGTTTCTGTGAATAACTCCTGAACCGTAAGTCCTAGACGCTCGATCTTGGCGGCATTCGTCTCAGCGCCTGGCAATTAGTATAGGAGCACTGTGTTTGACTTCTCTGGATGTTTCCCAGGCGAGTTATTGACAAGTAAATCCTAGACGCTCGATCTTGGTTATTTTCGCTTTCGCGGCTGGCAGTAAAAGAACCATGTTTCTGTGAATAACTCCTGAACCGTAAGTCCTAGACGCTCGCTCTTGGCTGCATTCGATTCAGCTCGTGGCAGCCAGTCTAAAAAACACTATCTTGGACTTCTCTGCATGTTTCCCAGGCGAGCAATTGGCAGCATGTTCAGAACCATGTTTCTGTGAATAACTCCTGAACCGTAAGTCCTAGACGCTCGCTCTTGGCTGCATTCGATTCAGCTCGTGGCAGCCAGTCTAAAAAACACTATCTTGGACTTCTCTGCATGTTTCCCAGGCGAGAAATTGGCAGCATGTTCAGAACCATGTTTCTGTGAATAACTCCTGAACCGTAAGTCCTAGACGCTCGCTCTTGGCTGCATTCGATTCAGCTCGTGGCAGCCAGTCTAAAAAACACTATCTTGGACTTCTCTGCATGTTTCCCAGGCGAGCAATTGGCAGCATGTTCAGAACCATGTTTCTGTGAATAACTCCTGAACCGTAAGTCCTAGACGCTCGCTCTTGGCTGCATTCGATTCAGCTCGTGGCAGCCAGTCTAAAAAACACTATCTTGGACTTCTCTGCATGTTTCCCAGGCGAGAAATTGGCAGCATGTTCAGAACCATGTTTCTGTGAATAACTCCTGAACCGTAAGTCCTAGACGCTCGCTCTTGGCTGCATTCGATTCAGCTCGTGGCAGCCAGTCTAAAAAACACTATCTTGGACTTCTCTGCATGTTTCCCAGGCGAGAAATTGGCAGCATGTTCAGAACCATGTTTCTGTGAATAACTCCTGAACCGTAAGTCCTAGACGCTCGCTCTTGGCTGCATTCGATTCAGCTCGTGGCAGCCAGTCTAAAAAACACTATCTTGGACTTCTCTGCATGTTTCCCAGGCGAGAAATTGGCAGCATGTTCAGAACCATGTTTCTGTGAATAACTCCTGAACCGTAAGTCCTAGACGCTCGCTCTTGGCTGCATTCGATTCAGCTCGTGGCAGCCAGTCTAAAAAACACTATCTTGGACTTCTCTGCATGTTTCCCAGGCGAGAAATTGGCAGCATGTTCAGAACCATGTTTCTGTGAATAACTCCTGAACCGTAAGTCCTAGACGCTCGATCTTGGCGGCATTCGTCTCAGCGCCTGGCAATTAGTATAGGAGCACTGTGTTTGACTTCTCTGGATGTTTCCCAGGCGAGTTATTGACAAGTAAATCCTAGACGCTCGATCTTGGTTATTTTCGCTTTCGCGGCTGGCAGTAAAAGAACCATGTTTCTGTGAATAACTCCTGAACCGTAAGTCCTAGACGCTCGCTCTTGGCTGCATTCGATTCAGCTCGTGGCAGCCAGTCTAAAAAACACTATCTTGGACTTCTCTGCATGTTTCCCAGGCGAGAAATTGGCAGCATGTTCAGAACCATGTTTCTGTGAATAACTCCTGAACCGTAAGTCCTAGACGCTCGATCTTGGCGGCATTCGTCTCAGCGCCTGGCAATTAGTATAGGAGCACTGTGTTTGACTTCTCTGGATGTTTCCCAGGCGAGTTATTGACAAGTAAATCCTAGACGCTCGATATTGGTTATATTCGCTTTCGCGGCTGGCAGTAAAAGAACCATGTTTCTGTGAATAACTCCTGAACCGTAAGTCCTAGACGCTCGCTCTTGGCTGCATTCGATTCAGCTCGTGGCAGCCAGTCTAAAAAACACTATCTTGGACTTCTCTGCATGTTTCCCAGGCGAGCAATTGGCAGCATGTTCAGAACCATGTTTCTGTGAATAACTCCTGAACCGTAAGTCCTAGACGCTCGCTCTTGGCTGCATTCGATTCAGCTCGTGGCAGCCAGTCTAAAAAACACTATCTTGGACTTCTCTGCATGTTTCCCAGGCGAGAAATTGGCAGCATGTTCAGAACCATGTTTCTGTGAATAACTCCTGAACCGTAAGTCCTAGACGCTCGCTCTTGGCTGCATTCGATTCAGCTCGTGGCAGCCAGTCTAAAAAACACTATCTCGGACTTCTCTGCATGTTTCCCAGGCGAGCAATTGGCAGCATGTTCAGAACCATGTTTCTGTGAATAACTCCTGAACCGTAAGTCCTAGACGCTCGCTCTTGGCTGCATTCGATTCAGCTCGTGGCAGCCAGTCTAAAAAACACTATCTTGGACTTCTCTGCATGTTTCCCAGGCGAGAAATTGGCAGCATGTTCAGAACCATGTTTCTGTGAATAACTCCTGAACCGTAAGTCCTAGACGCTCGATCTTGGCGGCATTCGTCTCAGCGCCTGGCAATTAGTATAGGAGCACTGTGTTTGACTTCTCTGGATGTTTCCCAGGCGAGTTATTGACAAGTAAATCCTAGACGCTCGATCTTGGTTATTTTCGCTTTCGCGGCTGGCAGTAAAAGAACCATGTTTCTGTGAATAACTCCTGAACCGTAAGTCCTAGACGCTCGCTCTTGGCTGCATTCGATTCAGCTCGTGGCAGCCAGTCTAAAAAACACTATCTTGGACTTCTCTGCATGTTTCCCAGGCGAGCAATTGGCAGCATGTTCAGAACCATGTTTCTGTGAATAACTCCTGAACCGTAAGTCCTAGACGCTCGCTCTTGGCTGCATTCGATTCAGCTCGTGGCAGCCAGTCTAAAAAACACTATCTTGGACTTCTCTGCATGTTTCCCAGGCGAGCAATTGGCAGCATGTTCAGAACCATGTTTCTGTGAATAACTCCTGAACCGTAAGTCCTAGACGCTCGCTCTTGGCTGCATTCGATTCAGCTCGTGGCAGCCAGTCTAAAAAACACTATCTTGGACTTCTCTGCATGTTTCCCAGGCGAGAAATTGGCAGCATGTTCAGAACCATGTTTCTGTGAATAACTCCTGAACCGTAAGTCCTAGACGCTCGCTCTTGGCTGCATTCGATTCAGCTCGTGGCAGCCAGTCTAAAAAACACTATCTTGGACTTCTCTGCATGTTTCCCAGGCGAGCAATTGGCAGCATGTTCAGAACCATGTTTCTGTGAATAACTCCTGAACCGTAAGTCCTAGACGCTCGCTCTTGGCTGCATTCGATTCAGCTCGTGGCAGCCAGTCTAAAAAACACTATCTTGGACTTCTCTGCATGTTTCCCAGGCGAGCAATTGGCAGCATGTTCAGAACCATGTTTCTGTGAATAACTCCTGAACCGTAAGTCCTAGACGCTCGCTCTTGGCTGCATTCGATTCAGCTCGTGGCAGCCAGTCTAAAAAACACTATCTTGGACTTCTCTGCATGTTTCCCAGGCGAGAAATTGGCAGCATGTTCAGAACCATGTTTCTGTGAATAACTCCTGAACCGTAAGTCCTAGACGCTCGCTCTTGGCTGCATTCGATTCAGCTCGTGGCAGCCAGTCTAAAAAACACTATCTTGGACTTCTCTGCATGTTTCCCAGGCGAGAAATTGGCAGCATGTTCAGAACCATGTTTCTGTGAATAACTCCTGAACCGTAAGTCCTAGACGCTCGCTCTTGGCTGCATTCGATTCAGCTCGTGGCAGCCAGTCTAAAAAACACTATCTTGGACTTCTCTGCATGTTTCCCAGGCGAGAAATTGGCAGCATGTTCAGAACCATGTTTCTGTGAATAACTCCTGAACCGTAAGTCCTAGACGCTCGATCTTGGCGGCATTCGTCTCAGCGCCTGGCAATTAGTATAGGAGCACTGTGTTTGACTTCTCTGGATGTTTCCCAGGCGAGTTATTGACAAGTAAATCCTAGACGCTCGATCTTGGTTATTTTCGCTTTCGCGGCTGGCAGTAAAAGAACCATGTTTCTGTGAATAACTCCTGAACCGTAAGTCCTAGACGCTCGCTCTTGGCTGCATTCGATTCAGCTCGTGGCAGCCAGTCTAAAAAACACTATCTTGGACTTCTCTGCATGTTTCCCAGGCGAGAAATTGGCAGCATGTTCAGAACCATGTTTCTGTGAATAACTCCTGAACCGTAAGTCCTAGACGCTCGATCTTGGCGGCATTCGTCTCAGCGCCTGGCAATTAGTATAGGAGCACTGTGTTTGACTTCTCTGGATGTTTCCCAGGCGAGTTATTGACAAGTAAATCCTAGACGCTCGATATTGGTTATTTTCGCTTTCGCGGCTGGCAGTAAAAGAACCATGTTTCTGTGAATAACTCCTGAACCGTAAGTCCTAGACGCTCGCTCTTGGCTGCATTCGATTCAGCTCGTGGCAGCCAGTCTAAAAAACACTATCTTGGACTTCTCTGCATGTTTCCCAGGCGAGCAATTGGCAGCATGTTCAGAACCATGTTTCTGTGAATAACTCCTGAACCGTAAGTCCTAGACGCTCGCTCTTGGCTGCATTCGATTCAGCTCGTGGCAGCCAGTCTAAAAAACACTATCTTGGACTTCTCTGCATGTTTCCCAGGCGAGAAATTGGCAGCATGTTCAGAACCATGTTTCTGTGAATAACTCCTGAACCGTAAGTCCTAGACGCTCGCTCTTGGCTGCATTCGATTCAGCTCGTGGCAGCCAGTCTAAAAAACACTATCTCGGACTTCTCTGCATGTTTCCCAGGCGAGCAATTGGCAGCATGTTCAGAACCATGTTTCTGTGAATAACTCCTGAACCGTAAGTCCTAGACGCTCGCTCTTGGCTGCATTCGATTCAGCTCGTGGCAGCCAGTCTAAAAAACACTATCTTGGACTTCTCTGCATGTTTCCCAGGCGAGAAATTGGCAGCATGTTCAGAACCATGTTTCTGTGAATAACTCCTGAACCGTAAGTCCTAGACGCTCGATCTTGGCGGCATTCGTCTCAGCGCCTGGCAATTAGTATAGGAGCACTGTGTTTGACTTCTCTGGATGTTTCCCAGGCGAGTTATTGACAAGTAAATCCTAGACGCTCGATCTTGGTTATTTTCGCTTTCGCGGCTGGCAGTAAAAGAACCATGTTTCTGTGAATAACTCCTGAACCGTAAGTCCTAGACGCTCGCTCTTGGCTGCATTCGATTCAGCTCGTGGCAGCCAGTCTAAAAAACACTATCTTGGACTTCTCTGCATGTTTCCCAGGCGAGCAATTGGCAGCATGTTCAGAACCATGTTTCTGTGAATAACTCCTGAACCGTAAGTCCTAGACGCTCGCTCTTGGCTGCATTCGATTCAGCTCGTGGCAGCCAGTCTAAAAAACACTATCTTGGACTTCTCTGCATGTTTCCCAGGCGAGCAATTGGCAGCATGTTCAGAACCATGTTTCTGTGAATAACTCCTGAACCGTAAGTCACAGACTCTCGCTCTTGGCTGCATTCGATTCAGCTCGTGGCAGCCAGTCTAAAAAACACTATCTTGGACTTCTCTGCATGTTCCTAAGGCAAATGTTTCTAAAGCTAATTCTTGAACCGTAAGTCCTAGACGCTCGATCTTGGCGGCATTCGTCTCAGCGCCTGGCAATTAGTATAGGAGCACTGTGTTTGACTTCTCTGGATGTTTCCCAGGCGAGTTATTGACAAGTAAATCCTAGACGCTCGATCTTGGTTATTTTCGCTTTCGCGGCTGGCAGTAAAAGAACCATGTTTCTGTGAATAACTCCTGAACCGTAAGTCCTAGACGCTCGCTCTTGGCTGCATTCGATTCAGCTCGTGGCAGCCAGTCTAAAAAACACTATCTTGGACTTCTCTGCATGTTTCCCAGGCGAGCAATTGGCAGCATGTTCAGAACCATGTTTCTGTGAATAACTCCTGAACCGTAAGTCCTAGACGCTCGCTCTTGGCTGCATTCGATTCAGCTCGTGGCAGCCAGTCTAAAAAACACTATCTTGGACTTCTCTGCATGTTTCCCAGGCGAGCAATTGGCAGCATGTTCAGAACCATGTTTCTGTGAATAACTCCTGAACCGTAAGTCCTAGACGCTCGCTCTTGGCTGCATTCGATTCAGCTCGTGGCAGCCAGTCTAAAAAACACTATCTTGGACTTCTCTGCATGTTCCTAAGGCAAATGTTTCTAAAGCTAATTCTTGAACCGTAAGTCCTAGACGCTCGATCTTGGCGGCATTCGTCTCAGCGCCTGGCAATTAGTATAGGAGCACTGTGTTTGACTTCTCTGGATGTTTCCCAGGCGAGTTATTGACAAGTAAATCCTAGACGCTCGATCTTGGTTATTTTCGCTTTCGCGGCTGGCAGTAAAAGAACCATGTTTCTGTGAATAACTCCTGAACCGTAAGTCCTAGACGCTCGCTCTTGGCTGCATTCGATTCAGCTCGTGGCAGCCAGTCTAAAAAACACTATCTTGGACTTCTCTGCATGTTTCCCAGGCGAGCAATTGGCAGCATGTTCAGAACCATGTTTCTGTGAATAACTCCTGAACCGTAAGTCCTAGACGCTCGCTCTTGGCTGCATTCGATTCAGCTCGTGGCAGCCAGTCTAAAAAACACTATCTTGGACTTCTCTGCATGTTTCCCAGGCGAGCAATTGGCAGCATGTTCAGAACCATGTTTCTGTGAATAACTCCTGAACCGTAAGTCCTAGACGCTCGCTCTTGGCTGCATTCGATTCAGCTCGTGGCAGCCAGTCTAAAAAACACTATCTTGGACTTCTCTGCATGTTTCCCAGGCGAGAAATTGGCAGCATGTTCAGAACCATGTTTCTGTGAATAACTCCTGAACCGTAAGTCCTAGACGCTCGCTCTTGGCTGCATTCGATTCAGCTCGTGGCAGCCAGTCTAAAAAACACTATCTTGGACTTCTCTGCATGTTTCCCAGGCGAGAAATTGGCAGCATGTTCAGAACCATGTTTCTGTGAATAACTCCTGAACCGTAAGTCCTAGACGCTCGCTCTTGGCTGCATTCGATTCAGCTCGTGGCAGCCAGTCTAAAAAACACTATCTTGGACTTCTCTGCATGTTTCCCAGGCGAGAAATTGGCAGCATGTTCAGAACCATGTTTCTGTGAATAACTCCTGAACCGTAAGTCCTAGACGCTCGATCTTGGCGGCATTCGTCTCAGCGCCTGGCAATTAGTATAGGAGCACTGTGTTTGACTTCTCTGGATGTTTCCCAGGCGAGTTATTGACAAGTAAATCCTAGACGCTCGATCTTGGTTATTTTCGCTTTCGCGGCTGGCAGTAAAAGAACCATGTTTCTGTGAATAACTCCTGAACCGTAAGTCCTAGACGCTCGCTCTTGGCTGCATTCGATTCAGCTCGTGGCAGCCAGTCTAAAAAACACTATCTTGGACTTCTCTGCATGTTTCCCAGGCGAGAAATTGGCAGCATGTTCAGAACCATGTTTCTGTGAATAACTCCTGAACCGTAAGTCCTAGACGCTCGATCTTGGCGGCATTCGTCTCAGCGCCTGGCAATTAGTATAGGAGCACTGTGTTTGACTTCTCTGGATGTTTCCCAGGCGAGTTATTGACAAGTAAATCCTAGACGCTCGATATTGGTTATTTTCGCTTTCGCGGCTGGCAGTAAAAGAACCATGTTTCTGTGAATAACTCCTGAACCGTAAGTCCTAGACGCTCGCTCTTGGCTGCATTCGATTCAGCTCGTGGCAGCCAGTCTAAAAAACACTATCTTGGACTTCTCTGCATGTTTCCCAGGCGAGCAATTGGCAGCATGTTCAGAACCATGTTTCTGTGAATAACTCCTGAACCGTAAGTCCTAGACGCTCGCTCTTGGCTGCATTCGATTCAGCTCGTGGCAGCCAGTCTAAAAAACACTATCTTGGACTTCTCTGCATGTTCCTAAGGCAAATGTTTCTAAAGCTAATTCTTGAACCGTAAGTCCTAGACGCTCGATCTTGGCGGCATTCGTCTCAGCGCCTGGCAATTAGTATAGGAGCACTGTGTTTGACTTCTCTGGATGTTTCCCAGGCGAGTTATTGACAAGTAAATCCTAGACGCTCGATCTTGGTTATTTTCGCTTTCGCGGCTGGCAGTAAAAGAACCATGTTTCTGTGAATAACTCCTGAACCGTAAGTCCTAGACGCTCGCTCTTGGCTGCATTCGATTCAGCTCGTGGCAGCCAGTCTAAAAAACACTATCTTGGACTTCTCTGCATGTTTCCCAGGCGAGCAATTGGCAGCATGTTCAGAACCATGTTTCTGTGAATAACTCCTGAACCGTAAGTCCTAGACGCTCGCTCTTGGCTGCATTCGATTCAGCTCGTGGCAGCCAGTCTAAAAAACACTATCTTGGACTTCTCTGCATGTTTCCCAGGCGAGCAATTGGCAGCATGTTCAGAACCATGTTTCTGTGAATAACTCCTGAACCGTAAGTCCTAGACGCTCGCTCTTGGCTGCATTCGATTCAGCTCGTGGCAGCCAGTCTAAAAAACACTATCTTGGACTTCTCTGCATGTTTCCCAGGCGAGAAATTGGCAGCATGTTCAGAACCATGTTTCTGTGAATAACTCCTGAACCGTAAGTCCTAGACGCTCGCTCTTGGCTGCATTCGATTCAGCTCGTGGCAGCCAGTCTAAAAATCACTATCTCGGACTTCTCTGCATGTTTCCCAGGCGAGCAATTGGCAGCATGTTCAGAACCATGTTTCTGTGAATAACTCCTGAACCGTAAGTCCTAGACGCTCGCTCTTGGCTGCATTCGATTCAGCTCGTGGCAGCCAGTCTAAAAAACACTATCTTGGACTTCTCTGCATGTTTCCCAGGCGAGAAATTGGCAGCATGTTCAGAACCATGTTTCTGTGAATAACTCCTGAACCGTAAGTCCTAGACGCTCGATCTTGGCGGCATTCGTCTCAGCGCCTGGCAATTAGTATAGGAGCACTGTGTTTGACTTCTCTGGATGTTTCCCAGGCGAGTTATTGACAAGTAAATCCTAGACGCTCGATCTTGGTTATTTTCGCTTTCGCGGCTGGCAGTAAAAGAACCATGTTTCTGTGAATAACTCCTGAACCGTAAGTCCTAGACGCTCGCTCTTGGCTGCATTCGATTCAGCTCGTGGCAGCCAGTCTAAAAAACACTATCTTGGACTTCTCTGCATGTTTCCCAGGCGAGCAATTGGCAGCATGTTCAGAACCATGTTTCTGTGAATAACTCCTGAACCGTAAGTCCTAGACGCTCGCTCTTGGCTGCATTCGATTCAGCTCGTGGCAGCCAGTCTAAAAAACACTATCTTGGACTTCTCTGCATGTTTCCCAGGCGAGCAATTGGCAGCATGTTCAGAACCATGTTTCTGTGAATAACTCCTGAACCGTAAGTCACAGACTCTCGCTCTTGGCTGCATTCGATTCAGCTCGTGGCAGCCAGTCTAAAAAACACTATCTTGGACTTCTCTGCATGTTCCTAAGGCAAATGTTTCTAAAGCTAATTCTTGAACCGTAAGTCCTAGACGCTCGATCTTGGCGGCATTCGTCTCAGCGCCTGGCAATTAGTATAGGAGCACTGTGTTTGACTTCTCTGGATGTTTCCCAGGCGAGTTATTGACAAGTAAATCCTAGACGCTCGATCTTGGTTATTTTCGCTTTCGCGGCTGGCAGTAAAAGAACCATGTTTCTGTGAATAACTCCTGAACCGTAAGTCCTAGACGCTCGCTCTTGGCTGCATTCGATTCAGCTCGTGGCAGCCAGTCTAAAAAACACTATCTTGGACTTCTCTGCATGTTTCCCAGGCGAGCAATTGGCAGCATGTTCAGAACCATGTTTCTGTGAATAACTCCTGAACCGTAAGTCCTAGACGCTCGCTCTTGGCTGCATTCGATTCAGCTCGTGGCAGCCAGTCTAAAAAACACTATCTTGGACTTCTCTGCATGTTTCCCAGGCGAGCAATTGGCAGCATGTTCAGAACCATGTTTCTGTGAATAACTCCTGAACCGTAAGTCCTAGACGCTCGCTCTTGGCTGCATTCGATTCAGCTCGTGGCAGCCAGTCTAAAAAACACTATCTTGGACTTCTCTGCATGTTTCCCAGGCGAGAAATTGGCAGCATGTTCAGAACCATGTTTCTGTGAATAACTCCTGAACCGTAAGTCCTAGACGCTCGCTCTTGGCTGCATTCGATTCAGCTCGTGGCAGCCAGTCTAAAAAACACTATCTTGGACTTCTCTGCATGTTTCCCAGGCGAGAAATTGGCAGCATGTTCAGAACCATGTTTCTGTGAATAACTCCTGAACCGTAAGTCCTAGACGCTCGCTCTTGGCTGCATTCGATTCAGCTCGTGGCAGCCAGTCTAAAAAACACTATCTTGGACTTCTCTGCATGTTTCCCAGGCGAGCAATTGGCAGCATGTTCAGAACCATGTTTCTGTGAATAACTCCTGAACCGTAAGTCACAGACTCTCGCTCTTGGCTGCATTCGATTCAGCTCGTGGCAGCCAGTCTAAAAAACACTATCTTGGACTTCTCTGCATGTTCCTAAGGCAAATGTTTCTAAAGCTAATTCTTGAACCGTAAGTCCTAGACGCTCGATCTTGGCGGCATTCGTCTCAGCGCCTGGCAATTAGTATAGGAGCACTGTGTTTGACTTCTCTGGATGTTTCCCAGGCGAGTTATTGACAAGTAAATCCTAGACGCTCGATCTTGGTTATTTTCGCTTTCGCGGCTGGCAGTAAAAGAACCATGTTTCTGTGAATAACTCCTGAACCGTAAGTCCTAGACGCTCGCTCTTGGCTGCATTCGATTCAGCTCGTGGCAGCCAGTCTAAAAAACACTATCTTGGACTTCTCTGCATGTTTCCCAGGCGAGCAATTGGCAGCATGTTCAGAACCATGTTTCTGTGAATAACTCCTGAACCGTAAGTCCTAGACGCTCGCTCTTGGCTGCATTCGATTCAGCTCGTGGCAGCCAGTCTAAAAAACACTATCTTGGACTTCTCTGCATGTTTCCCAGGCGAGCAATTGGCAGCATGTTCAGAACCATGTTTCTGTGAATAACTCCTGAACCGTAAGTCCTAGACGCTCGCTCTTGGCTGCATTCGATTCAGCTCGTGGCAGCCAGTCTAAAAAACACTATCTTGGACTTCTCTGCATGTTTCCCAGGCGAGAAATTGGCAGCATGTTCAGAACCATGTTTCTGTGAATAACTCCTGAACCGTAAGTCCTAGACGCTCGCTCTTGGCTGCATTCGATTCAGCTCGTGGCAGCCAGTCTAAAAAACACTATCTTGGACTTCTCTGCATGTTTCCCAGGCGAGAAATTGGCAGCATGTTCAGAACCATGTTTCTGTGAATAACTCCTGAACCGTAAGTCCTAGACGCTCGCTCTTGGCTGCATTCGATTCAGCTCGTGGCAGCCAGTCTAAAAAACACTATCTTGGACTTCTCTGCATGTTTCCCAGGCGAGAAATTGGCAGCATGTTCAGAACCATGTTTCTGTGAATAACTCCTGAACCGTAAGTCCTAGACGCTCGATCTTGGCGGCATTCGTCTCAGCGCCTGGCAATTAGTATAGGAGCACTGTGTTTGACTTCTCTGGATGTTTCCCAGGCGAGTTATTGACAAGTAAATCCTAGACGCTCGATCTTGGTTATTTTCGCTTTCGCGGCTGGCAGTAAAAGAACCATGTTTCTGTGAATAACTCCTGAACCGTAAGTCCTAGACGCTCGCTCTTGGCTGCATTCGATTCAGCTCGTGGCAGCCAGTCTAAAAAACACTATCTTGGACTTCTCTGCATGTTTCCCAGGCGAGAAATTGGCAGCATGTTCAGAACCATGTTTCTGTGAATAACTCCTGAACCGTAAGTCCTAGACGCTCGATCTTGGCGGCATTCGTCTCAGCGCCTGGCAATTAGTATAGGAGCACTGTGTTTGACTTCTCTGGATGTTTCCCAGGCGAGTTATTGACAAGTAAATCCTAGACGCTCGATCTTGGTTATTTTCGCTTTCGCGGCTGGCAGTAAAAGAACCATGTTTCTGTGAATAACTCCTGAACCGTAAGTCCTAGACGCTCGCTCTTGGCTGCATTCGATTCAGCTCGTGGCAGCCAGTCTAAAAAACACTATCTTGGACTTCTCTGCATGTTTCCCAGGCGAGCAATTGGCAGCATGTTCAGAACCATGTTTCTGTGAATAACTCCTGAACCGTAAGTCCTAGACGCTCGCTCTTGGCTGCATTCGATTCAGCTCGTGGCAGCCAGTCTAAAAAACACTATCTTGGACTTCTCTGCATGTTTCCCAGGCGAGAAATTGGCAGCATGTTCAGAACCATGTTTCTGTGAATAACTCCTGAACCGTAAGTCCTAGACGCTCGCTCTTGGCTGCATTCGATTCAGCTCGTGGCAGCCAGTCTAAAAACACTATCTTGGACTTCTCTGCATGTTTCCCAGGCGAGAAATTGGCAGCATGTTCAGAACCATGTTTCTGTGAATAACTCCTGAACCGTAAGTCCTAGACGCTCGATCTTGGCGGCATTCGTCTCAGCGCCTGGCAATTAGTATAGGAGCACTGTGTTTGACTTCTCTGGATGTTTCCCAGGCGAGTTATTGACAAGTAAATCCTAGACGCTCGATCTTGGTTATTTTCGCTTTCGCGGCTGGCAGTAAAAGAACCATGTTTCTGTGAATAACTCCTGAACCGTAAGTCCTAGACGCTCGCTCTTGGCTGCATTCGATTCAGCTCGTGGCAGCCAGTCTAAAAAACACTATCTTGGACTTCTCTGCATGTTTCCCAGGCGAGCAATTGGCAGCATGTTCAGAACCATGTTTCTGTGAATAACTCCTGAACCGTAAGTCCTAGACGCTCGCTCTTGGCTGCATTCGATTCAGCTCGTGGCAGCCAGTCTAAAAACACTATCTTGGACTTCTCTGCATGTTTCCCAGGCGAGCAATTGGCAGCATGTTCAGAACCATGTTTCTGTGAATAACTCCTGAACCGTAAGTCACAGACTCTCGCTCTTGGCTGCATTCGATTCAGCTCGTGGCAGCCAGTCTAAAAAACACTATCTTGGACTTCTCTGCATGTTCCTAAGGCAAATGTTTCTAAAGCTAATTCTTGAACCGTAAGTCCTAGACGCTCGATCTTGGCGGCATTCGTCTCAGCGCCTGGCAATTAGTATAGGAGCACTGTGTTTGACTTCTCTGGATGTTTCCCAGGCGAGTTATTGACAAGTAAATCCTAGACGCTCGATCTTGGTTATTTTCGCTTTCGCGGCTGGCAGTAAAAGAACCATGTTTCTGTGAATAACTCCTGAACCGTAAGTCCTAGACGCTCGCTCTTGGCTGCATTCGATTCAGCTCGTGGCAGCCAGTCTAAAAAACACTATCTTGGACTTCTCTGCATGTTTCCCAGGCGAGCAATTGGCAGCATGTTCAGAACCATGTTTCTGTGAATAACTCCTGAACCGTAAGTCCTAGACGCTCGCTCTTGGCTGCATTCGATTCAGCTCGTGGCAGCCAGTCTAAAAAACACTATCTTGGACTTCTCTGCATGTTTCCCAGGCGAGCAATTGGCAGCATGTTCAGAACCATGTTTCTGTGAATAACTCCTGAACCGTAAGTCCTAGACGCTCGCTCTTGGCTGCATTCGATTCAGCTCGTGGCAGCCAGTCTAAAAAACACTATCTTGGACTTCTCTGCATGTTCCTAAGGCAAATGTTTCTAAAGCTAATTCTTGAACCGTAAGTCCTAGACGCTCGATCTTGGCGGCATTCGTCTCAGCGCCTGGCAATTAGTATAGGAGCACTGTGTTTGACTTCTCTGGATGTTTCCCAGGCGAGTTATTGACAAGTAAATCCTAGACGCTCGATCTTGGTTATTTTCGCTTTCGCGGCTGGCAGTAAAAGAACCATGTTTCTGTGAATAACTCCTGAACCGTAAGTCCTAGACGCTCGCTCTTGGCTGCATTCGATTCAGCTCGTGGCAGCCAGTCTAAAAAACACTATCTTGGACTTCTCTGCATGTTTCCCAGGCGAGCAATTGGCAGCATGTTCAGAACCATGTTTCTGTGAATAACTCCTGAACCGTAAGTCCTAGACGCTCGCTCTTGGCTGCATTCGATTCAGCTCGTGGCAGCCAGTCTAAAAAACACTATCTTGGACTTCTCTGCATGTTTCCCAGGCGAGCAATTGGCAGCATGTTCAGAACCATGTTTCTGTGAATAACTCCTGAACCGTAAGTCCTAGACGCTCGCTCTTGGCTGCATTCGATTCAGCTCGTGGCAGCCAGTCTAAAAAACACTATCTTGGACTTCTCTGCATGTTTCCCAGGCGAGAAATTGGCAGCATGTTCAGAACCATGTTTCTGTGAATAACTCCTGAACCGTAAGTCCTAGACGCTCGCTCTTGGCTGCATTCGATTCAGCTCGTGGCAGCCAGTCTAAAAAACACTATCTTGGACTTCTCTGCATGTTTCCCAGGCGAGAAATTGGCAGCATGTTCAGAACCATGTTTCTGTGAATAACTCCTGAACCGTAAGTCCTAGACGCTCGCTCTTGGCTGCATTCGATTCAGCTCGTGGCAGCCAGTCTAAAAAACACTATCTTGGACTTCTCTGCATGTTTCCCAGGCGAGAAATTGGCAGCATGTTCAGAACCATGTTTCTGTGAATAACTCCTGAACCGTAAGTCCTAGACGCTCGATCTTGGCGGCATTCGTCTCAGCGCCTGGCAATTAGTATAGGAGCACTGTGTTTGACTTCTCTGGATGTTTCCCAGGCGAGTTATTGACAAGTAAATCCTAGACGCTCGATCTTGGTTATTTTCGCTTTCGCGGCTGGCAGTAAAAGAACCATGTTTCTGTGAATAACTCCTGAACCGTAAGTCCTAGACGCTCGCTCTTGGCTGCATTCGATTCAGCTCGTGGCAGCCAGTCTAAAAAACACTATCTTGGACTTCTCTGCATGTTTCCCAGGCGAGAAATTGGCAGCATGTTCAGAACCATGTTTCTGTGAATAACTCCTGAACCGTAAGTCCTAGACGCTCGATCTTGGCGGCATTCGTCTCAGCGCCTGGCAATTAGTATAGGAGCACTGTGTTTGACTTCTCTGGATGTTTCCCAGGCGAGTTATTGACAAGTAAATCCTAGACGCTCGATCTTGGTTATTTTCGCTTTGGCGGCTGGCAGTAAAAGAACCATGTTTCTGTGAATAACTCCTGAACCGTAAGTCCTAGACGCTCGCTCTTGGCTGCATTCGATTCAGCTCGTGGCAGCCAGTCTAAAAAACACTATCTTGAACTTCTCTGCATGTTTCCCAGACGAGAAATTGGCAGCATGTTCAGAACCATGTTTCTGTGAATAACTCCTGAACCGTAAGTCCTAGACGCTCGCTCTTGGCTGCATTCGATTCAGCTCGTGGCAGCCAGTCTAAAAAACACTATCTTGGACTTCTCTGCATGTTCCTAAGGCAAATGTTTCTAAAGCTAATTCTTGAACCGTAAGTCCTAGACGCTCGATCTTGGCGGCATTCGTCTCAGCGCCTGGCAATTAGTATAGGAGCCTTGTGTTTGACTTCTCTGGATGTTTCCCAGGCGAGTTATTGACAAGTAAATCCTAGACGCTCGATCTTGGTTATTTTCGCTTTCGCGGCTGGCAGTAAAAGAACCATGTTTCTGTGAATAACTCCTGAACCGTAAGTCCTAGACGCTCGCTCTTGGCTGCATTCGATTCAGCTCGTGGCAGCCAGTCTAAAAAACACTATCTTGGACTTCTCTGCATGTTTCCCAGGCGAGAAATTGGCAGCATGTTCAGAACCATGTTTCTGTGAATAACTCCTGAACCGTAAGTCCTAGACGCTCGATCTTGGCGGCATTCGTCTCAGCGCCTGGCAATTAGTATAGGAGCACTGTGTTTGACTTCTCTGGATGTTTCCCAGGCGAGTTATTGACAAGTAAATCCTAGACGCTCGATATTGGTTATTTTCGCTTTCGCGGCTGGCAGTAAAAGAACCATGTTTCTGTGAATAACTCCTGAACCGTAAGTCCTAGACGCTCGCTCTTGGCTGCATTCGATTCAGCTCGTGGCAGCCAGTCTAAAAAACACTATCTTGGACTTCTCTGCATGTTTCCCAGGCGAGCAATTGGCAGCATGTTCAGAACCATGTTTCTGTGAATAACTCCTGAACCGTAAGTCCTAGACGCTCGCTCTTGGCTGCATTCGATTCAGCTCGTGGCAGCCAGTCTAAAAAACACTATCTTGGACTTCTCTGCATGTTTCCCAGGCGAGAAATTGGCAGCATGTTCAGAACCATGTTTCTGTGAATAACTCCTGAACCGTAAGTCCTAGACGCTCGCTCTTGGCTGCATTCGATTCAGCTCGTGGCAGCCAGTCTAAAAAACACTATCTCGGACTTCTCTGCATGTTTCCCAGGCGAGCAATTGGCAGCATGTTCAGAACCATGTTTCTGTGAATAACTCCTGAACCGTAAGTCCTAGACGCTCGCTCTTGGCTGCATTCGATTCAGCTCGTGGCAGCCAGTCTAAAAAACACTATCTTGGACTTCTCTGCATGTTTCCCAGGCGAGAAATTGGCAGCATGTTCAGAACCATGTTTCTGTGAATAACTCCTGAACCGTAAGTCCTAGACGCTCGATCTTGGCGGCATTCGTCTCAGCGCCTGGCAATTAGTATAGGAGCACTGTGTTTGACTTCTCTGGATGTTTCCCAGGCGAGTTATTGACAAGTAAATCCTAGACGCTCGATCTTGGTTATTTTCGCTTTCGCGGCTGGCAGTAAAAGAACCATGTTTCTGTGAATAACTCCTGAACCGTAAGTCCTAGACGCTCGCTCTTGGCTGCATTCGATTCAGCTCGTGGCAGCCAGTCTAAAAAACACTATCTTGGACTTCTCTGCATGTTTCCCAGGCGAGCAATTGGCAGCATGTTCAGAACCATGTTTCTGTGAATAACTCCTGAACCGTAAGTCACAGACTCTCGCTCTTGGCTGCATTCGATTCAGCTCGTGGCAGCCAGTCTAAAAAACACTATCTTGGACTTCTCTGCATGTTCCTAAGGCAAATGTTTCTAAAGCTAATTCTTGAACCGTAAGTCCTAGACGCTCGATCTTGGCGGCATTCGTCTCAGCGCCTGGCAATTAGTATAGGAGCACTGTGTTTGACTTCTCTGGATGTTTCCCAGGCGAGTTATTGACAAGTAAATCCTAGACGCTCGATCTTGGTTATTTTCGCTTTCGCGGCTGGCAGTAAAAGAACCATGTTTCTGTGAATAACTCCTGAACCGTAAGTCCTAGACGCTCGCTCTTGGCTGCATTCGATTCAGCTCGTGGCAGCCAGTCTAAAAAACACTATCTTGGACTTCTCTGCATGTTTCCCAGGCGAGCAATTGGCAGCATGTTCAGAACCATGTTTCTGTGAATAACTCCTGAACCGTAAGTCCTAGACGCTCGCTCTTGGCTGCATTCGATTCAGCTCGTGGCAGCCAGTCTAAAAAACACTATCTTGGACTTCTCTGCATGTTTCCCAGGCGAGCAATTGGCAGCATGTTCAGAACCATGTTTCTGTGAATAACTCCTGAACCGTAAGTCCTAGACGCTCGCTCTTGGCTGCATTCGATTCAGCTCGTGGCAGCCAGTCTAAAAAACACTATCTTGGACTTCTCTGCATGTTCCTAAGGCAAATGTTTCTAAAGCTAATTCTTGAACCGTAAGTCCTAGACGCTCGATCTTGGCGGCATTCGTCTCAGCGCCTGGCAATTAGTATAGGAGCACTGTGTTTGACTTCTCTGGATGTTTCCCAGGCGAGTTATTGACAAGTAAATCCTAGACGCTCGATCTTGGTTATTTTCGCTTTCGCGGCTGGCAGTAAAAGAACCATGTTTCTGTGAATAACTCCTGAACCGTAAGTCCTAGACGCTCGCTCTTGGCTGCATTCGATTCAGCTCGTGGCAGCCAGTCTAAAAAACACTATCTTGGACTTCTCTGCATGTTTCCCAGGCGAGCAATTGGCAGCATGTTCAGAACCATGTTTCTGTGAATAACTCCTGAACCGTAAGTCCTAGACGCTCGCTCTTGGCTGCATTCGATTCAGCTCGTGGCAGCCAGTCTAAAAAACACTATCTTGGACTTCTCTGCATGTTTCCCAGGCGAGAAATTGGCAGCATGTTCAGAACCATGTTTCTGTGAATAACTCCTGAACCGTAAGTCCTAGACGCTCGATCTTGGCGGCATTCGTCTCAGCGCCTGGCAATTAGTATAGGAGCACTGTGTTTGACTTCTCTGGATGTTTCCCAGGCGAGTTATTGACAAGTAAATCCTAGACGCTCGATCTTGGTTATTTTCGCTTTCGCGGCTGGCAGTAAAAGAACCATGTTTCTGTGAATAACTCCTGAACCGTAAGTCCTAGACGCTCGCTCTTGGCTGCATTCGATTCAGCTCGTGGCAGCCAGTCTAAAAAACACTATCTTGGACTTCTCTGCATGTTTCCCAGGCGAGCAATTGGCAGCATGTTCAGAACCATGTTTCTGTGAATAACTCCTGAACCGTAAGTCCTAGACGCTCGCTCTTGGCTGCATTCGATTCAGCTCGTGGCAGCCAGTCTAAAAAACACTATCTTGGACTTCTCTGCATGTTTCCCAGGCGAGAAATTGGCAGCATGTTCAGAACCATGTTTCTGTGAATAACTCCTGAACCGTAAGTCCTAGACGCTCGCTCTTGGCTGCATTCGATTCAGCTCGTGGCAGCCAGTCTAAAAAACACTATCTTGGACTTCTCTGCATGTTTCCCAGGCGAGCAATTGGCAGCATGTTCAGAACCATGTTTCTGTGAATAACTCCTGAACCGTAAGTCCTAGACGCTCGCTCTTGGCTGCATTCGATTCAGCTCGTGGCAGCCAGTCTAAAAAACACTATCTTGGACTTCTCTGCATGTTTCCCAGGCGAGAAATTGGCAGCATGTTCAGAACCATGTTTCTGTGAATAACTCCTGAACCGTAAGTCCTAGACGCTCGCTCTTGGCTGCATTCGATTCAGCTCGTGGCAGCCAGTCTAAAAAACACTATCTTGGACTTCTCTGCATGTTTCCCAGGCGAGAAATTGGCAGCATGTTCAGAACCATGTTTCTGTGAATAACTCCTGAACCGTAAGTCCTAGACGCTCGCTCTTGGCTGCATTCGATTCAGCTCGTGGCAGCCAGTCTAAAAAACACTATCTTGGACTTCTCTGCATGTTTCCCAGGCGAGAAATTGGCAGCATGTTCAGAACCATGTTTCTGTGAATAACTCCTGAACCGTAAGTCCTAGACGCTCGCTCTTGGCTGCATTCGATTCAGCTCGTGGCAGCCAGTCTAAAAAACACTATCTTGGACTTCTCTGCATGTTTCCCAGGCGAGAAATTGGCAGCATGTTCAGAACCATGTTTCTGTGAATAACTCCTGAACCGTAAGTCCTAGACGCTCGATCTTGGCGGCATTCGTCTCAGCGCCTGGCAATTAGTATAGGAGCACTGTGTTTGACTTCTCTGGATGTTTCCCAGGCGAGTTATTGACAAGTAAATCCTAGACGCTCGATCTTGGTTATTTTCGCTTTCGCGGCTGGCAGTAAAAGAACCATGTTTCTGTGAATAACTCCTGAACCGTAAGTCCTAGACGCTCGCTCTTGGCTGCATTCGATTCAGCTCGTGGCAGCCAGTCTAAAAAACACTATCTTGGACTTCTCTGCATGTTTCCCAGGCGAGCAATTGGCAGCATGTTCAGAACCATGTTTCTGTGAATAACTCCTGAACCGTAAGTCCTAGACGCTCGCTCTTGGCTGCATTCGATTCAGCTCGTGGCAGCCAGTCTAAAAAACACTATCTTGGACTTCTCTGCATGTTTCCCAGGCGAGAAATTGGCAGCATGTTCAGAACCATGTTTCTGTGAATAACTCCTGAACCGTAAGTCCTAGACGCTCGATCTTGGCGGCATTCGTCTCAGCGCCTGGCAATTAGTATAGGAGCACTGTGTTTGACTTCTCTGGATGTTTCCCAGGCGAGTTATTGACAAGTAAATCCTAGACGCTCGATCTTGGTTATTTTCGCTTTCGCGGCTGGCAGTAAAAGAACCATGTTTCTGTGAATAACTCCTGAACCGTAAGTCCTAGACGCTCGCTCTTGGCTGCATTCGATTCAGCTCGTGGCAGCCAGTCTAAAAAACACTATCTTGGACTTCTCTGCATGTTTCCCAGGCGAGAAATTGGCAGCATGTTCAGAACCATGTTTCTGTGAATAACTCCTGAACCGTAAGTCCTAGACGCTCGCTCTTGGCTGCATTCGATTCAGCTCGTGGCAGCCAGTCTAAAAAACACTATCTTGGACTTCTCTGCATGTTCCTAAGGCAAATGTTTCTAAAGCTAATTCTTGAACCGTAAGTCCTAGACGCTCGATCTTGGCG
Source organism: Rhinoderma darwinii (assembly GCF_050947455.1). Taxonomy (NCBI): domain Eukaryota; kingdom Metazoa; phylum Chordata; class Amphibia; order Anura; family Rhinodermatidae; genus Rhinoderma; species Rhinoderma darwinii. The sequence goes on along the minus strand of NW_027464179.1, from coordinate 86,463 downwards.
GCATTCGTCTCAGCGCCTGGCAATTAGTATAGGAGCCTTGTGTTTGACTTCTCTGGATGTTTCCCAGGCGAGTTATTGACAAGTAAATCCTAGACGCTCGATCTTGGTTATTTTCGCTTTCGCGGCTGGCAGTAAAAGAACCATGTTTCTGTGAATAACTCCTGAACCGTAAGTCCTAGACGCTCGCTCTTGGCTGCATTCGATTCAGCTCGTGGCAGCCAGTCTAAAAAACACTATCTTGGACTTCTCTGCATGTTTCCCAGGCGAGAAATTGGCAGCATGTTCAGAACCATGTTTCTGTGAATAACTCCTGAACCGTAAGTCCTAGACGCTCGATCTTGGCGGCATTCGTCTCAGCGCCTGGCAATTAGTATAGGAGCACTGTGTTTGACTTCTCTGGATGTTTCCCAGGCGAGTTATTGACAAGTAAATCCTAGACGCTCGATATTGGTTATTTTCGCTTTCGCGGCTGGCAGTAAAAGAACCATGTTTCTGTGAATAACTCCTGAACCGTAAGTCCTAGACGCTCGCTCTTGGCTGCATTCGATTCAGCTCGTGGCAGCCAGTCTAAAAAACACTATCTTGGACTTCTCTGCATGTTTCCCAGGCGAGCAATTGGCAGCATGTTCAGAACCATGTTTCTGTGAATAACTCCTGAACCGTAAGTCCTAGACGCTCGCTCTTGGCTGCATTCGATTCAGCTCGTGGCAGCCAGTCTAAAAAACACTATCTTGGACTTCTCTGCATGTTTCCCAGGCGAGAAATTGGCAGCATGTTCAGAACCATGTTTCTGTGAATAACTCCTGAACCGTAAGTCCTAGACGCTCGCTCTTGGCTGCATTCGATTCAGCTCGTGGCAGCCAGTCTAAAAAACACTATCTCGGACTTCTCTGCATGTTTCCCAGGCGAGCAATTGGCAGCATGTTCAGAACCATGTTTCTGTGAATAACTCCTGAACCGTAAGTCCTAGACGCTCGCTCTTGGCTGCATTCGATTCAGCTCGTGGCAGCCAGTCTAAAAAACACTATCTTGGACTTCTCTGCATGTTTCCCAGGCGAGAAATTGGCAGCATGTTCAGAACCATGTTTCTGTGAATAACTCCTGAACCGTAAGTCCTAGACGCTCGATCTTGGCGGCATTCGTCTCAGCGCCTGGCAATTAGTATAGGAGCACTGTGTTTGACTTCTCTGGATGTTTCCCAGGCGAGTTATTGACAAGTAAATCCTAGACGCTCGATCTTGGTTATTTTCGCTTTCGCGGCTGGCAGTAAAAGAACCATGTTTCTGTGAATAACTCCTGAACCGTAAGTCCTAGACGCTCGCTCTTGGCTGCATTCGATTCAGCTCGTGGCAGCCAGTCTAAAAAACACTATCTTGGACTTCTCTGCATGTTTCCCAGGCGAGCAATTGGCAGCATGTTCAGAACCATGTTTCTGTGAATAACTCCTGAACCGTAAGTCCTAGACGCTCGCTCTTGGCTGCATTCGATTCAGCTCGTGGCAGCCAGTCTAAAAAACACTATCTTGGACTTCTCTGCATGTTTCCCAGGCGAGCAATTGGCAGCATGTTCAGAACCATGTTTCTGTGAATAACTCCTGAACCGTAAGTCACAGACTCTCGCTCTTGGCTGCATTCGATTCAGCTCGTGGCAGCCAGTCTAAAAAACACTATCTTGGACTTCTCTGCATGTTCCTAAGGCAAATGTTTCTAAAGCTAATTCTTGAACCGTAAGTCCTAGACGCTCGATCTTGGCGGCATTCGTCTCAGCGCCTGGCAATTAGTATAGGAGCACTGTGTTTGACTTCTCTGGATGTTTCCCAGGCGAGTTATTGACAAGTAAATCCTAGACGCTCGATCTTGGTTATTTTCGCTTTCGCGGCTGGCAGTAAAAGAACCATGTTTCTGTGAATAACTCCTGAACCGTAAGTCCTAGACGCTCGCTCTTGGCTGCATTCGATTCAGCTCGTGGCAGCCAGTCTAAAAAACACTATCTTGGACTTCTCTGCATGTTTCCCAGGCGAGCAATTGGCAGCATGTTCAGAACCATGTTTCTGTGAATAACTCCTGAACCGTAAGTCCTAGACGCTCGCTCTTGGCTGCATTCGATTCAGCTCGTGGCAGCCAGTCTAAAAAACACTATCTTGGACTTCTCTGCATGTTTCCCAGGCGAGCAATTGGCAGCATGTTCAGAACCATGTTTCTGTGAATAACTCCTGAACCGTAAGTCCTAGACGCTCGCTCTTGGCTGCATTCGATTCAGCTCGTGGCAGCCAGTCTAAAAAACACTATCTTGGACTTCTCTGCATGTTCCTAAGGCAAATGTTTCTAAAGCTAATTCTTGAACCGTAAGTCCTAGACGCTCGATCTTGGCGGCATTCGTCTCAGCGCCTGGCAATTAGTATAGGAGCACTGTGTTTGACTTCTCTGGATGTTTCCCAGGCGAGTTATTGACAAGTAAATCCTAGACGCTCGATCTTGGTTATTTTCGCTTTCGCGGCTGGCAGTAAAAGAACCATGTTTCTGTGAATAACTCCTGAACCGTAAGTCCTAGACGCTCGCTCTTGGCTGCATTCGATTCAGCTCGTGGCAGCCAGTCTAAAAAACACTATCTTGGACTTCTCTGCATGTTTCCCAGGCGAGCAATTGGCAGCATGTTCAGAACCATGTTTCTGTGAATAACTCCTGAACCGTAAGTCCTAGACGCTCGCTCTTGGCTGCATTCGATTCAGCTCGTGGCAGCCAGTCTAAAAAACACTATCTTGGACTTCTCTGCATGTTTCCCAGGCGAGAAATTGGCAGCATGTTCAGAACCATGTTTCTGTGAATAACTCCTGAACCGTAAGTCCTAGACGCTCGATCTTGGCGGCATTCGTCTCAGCGCCTGGCAATTAGTATAGGAGCACTGTGTTTGACTTCTCTGGATGTTTCCCAGGCGAGTTATTGACAAGTAAATCCTAGACGCTCGATCTTGGTTATTTTCGCTTTCGCGGCTGGCAGTAAAAGAACCATGTTTCTGTGAATAACTCCTGAACCGTAAGTCCTAGACGCTCGCTCTTGGCTGCATTCGATTCAGCTCGTGGCAGCCAGTCTAAAAAACACTATCTTGGACTTCTCTGCATGTTTCCCAGGCGAGCAATTGGCAGCATGTTCAGAACCATGTTTCTGTGAATAACTCCTGAACCGTAAGTCCTAGACGCTCGCTCTTGGCTGCATTCGATTCAGCTCGTGGCAGCCAGTCTAAAAAACACTATCTTGGACTTCTCTGCATGTTTCCCAGGCGAGAAATTGGCAGCATGTTCAGAACCATGTTTCTGTGAATAACTCCTGAACCGTAAGTCCTAGACGCTCGCTCTTGGCTGCATTCGATTCAGCTCGTGGCAGCCAGTCTAAAAAACACTATCTTGGACTTCTCTGCATGTTTCCCAGGCGAGCAATTGGCAGCATGTTCAGAACCATGTTTCTGTGAATAACTCCTGAACCGTAAGTCCTAGACGCTCGCTCTTGGCTGCATTCGATTCAGCTCGTGGCAGCCAGTCTAAAAAACACTATCTTGGACTTCTCTGCATGTTTCCCAGGCGAGAAATTGGCAGCATGTTCAGAACCATGTTTCTGTGAATAACTCCTGAACCGTAAGTCCTAGACGCTCGCTCTTGGCTGCATTCGATTCAGCTCGTGGCAGCCAGTCTAAAAAACACTATCTTGGACTTCTCTGCATGTTTCCCAGGCGAGAAATTGGCAGCATGTTCAGAACCATGTTTCTGTGAATAACTCCTGAACCGTAAGTCCTAGACGCTCGCTCTTGGCTGCATTCGATTCAGCTCGTGGCAGCCAGTCTAAAAAACACTATCTTGGACTTCTCTGCATGTTTCCCAGGCGAGAAATTGGCAGCATGTTCAGAACCATGTTTCTGTGAATAACTCCTGAACCGTAAGTCCTAGACGCTCGCTCTTGGCTGCATTCGATTCAGCTCGTGGCAGCCAGTCTAAAAAACACTATCTTGGACTTCTCTGCATGTTTCCCAGGCGAGAAATTGGCAGCATGTTCAGAACCATGTTTCTGTGAATAACTCCTGAACCGTAAGTCCTAGACGCTCGATCTTGGCGGCATTCGTCTCAGCGCCTGGCAATTAGTATAGGAGCACTGTGTTTGACTTCTCTGGATGTTTCCCAGGCGAGTTATTGACAAGTAAATCCTAGACGCTCGATCTTGGTTATTTTCGCTTTCGCGGCTGGCAGTAAAAGAACCATGTTTCTGTGAATAACTCCTGAACCGTAAGTCCTAGACGCTCGCTCTTGGCTGCATTCGATTCAGCTCGTGGCAGCCAGTCTAAAAAACACTATCTTGGACTTCTCTGCATGTTTCCCAGGCGAGAAATTGGCAGCATGTTCAGAACCATGTTTCTGTGAATAACTCCTGAACCGTAAGTCCTAGACGCTCGATCTTGGCGGCATTCGTCTCAGCGCCTGGCAATTAGTATAGGAGCACTGTGTTTGACTTCTCTGGATGTTTCCCAGGCGAGTTATTGACAAGTAAATCCTAGACGCTCGATCTTGGTTATTTTCGCTTTCGCGGCTGGCAGTAAAAGAACCATGTTTCTGTGAATAACTCCTGAACCGTAAGTCCTAGACGCTCGCTCTTGGCTGCATTCGATTCAGCTCGTGGCAGCCAGTCTAAAAAACACTATCTTGGACTTCTCTGCATGTTTCCCAGGCGAGAAATTGGCAGCATGTTCAGAACCATGTTTCTGTGAATAACTCCTGAACCGTAAGTCCTAGACGCTCGATCTTGGCGGCATTCGTCTCAGCGCCTGGCAATTAGTATAGGAGCACTGTGTTTGACTTCTCTGGATGTTTCCCAGGCGAGTTATTGACAAGTAAATCCTAGACGCTCGATATTGGTTATTTTCGCTTTCGCGGCTGGCAGTAAAAGAACCATGTTTCTGTGAATAACTCCTGAACCGTAAGTCCTAGACGCTCGCTCTTGGCTGCATTCGATTCAGCTCGTGGCAGCCAGTCTAAAAAACACTATCTTGGACTTCTCTGCATGTTTCCCAGGCGAGCAATTGGCAGCATGTTCAGAACCATGTTTCTGTGAATAACTCCTGAACCGTAAGTCCTAGACGCTCGCTCTTGGCTGCATTCGATTCAGCTCGTGGCAGCCAGTCTAAAAAACACTATCTTGGACTTCTCTGCATGTTTCCCAGGCGAGAAATTGGCAGCATGTTCAGAACCATGTTTCTGTGAATAACTCCTGAACCGTAAGTCCTAGACGCTCGCTCTTGGCTGCATTCGATTCAGCTCGTGGCAGCCAGTCTAAAAAACACTATCTCGGACTTCTCTGCATGTTTCCCAGGCGAGCAATTGGCAGCATGTTCAGAACCATGTTTCTGTGAATAACTCCTGAACCGTAAGTCCTAGACGCTCGCTCTTGGCTGCATTCGATTCAGCTCGTGGCAGCCAGTCTAAAAAACACTATCTTGGACTTCTCTGCATGTTTCCCAGGCGAGAAATTGGCAGCATGTTCAGAACCATGTTTCTGTGAATAACTCCTGAACCGTAAGTCCTAGACGCTCGATCTTGGCGGCATTCGTCTCAGCGCCTGGCAATTAGTATAGGAGCACTGTGTTTGACTTCTCTGGATGTTTCCCAGGCGAGTTATTGACAAGTAAATCCTAGACGCTCGATCTTGGTTATTTTCGCTTTCGCGGCTGGCAGTAAAAGAACCATGTTTCTGTGAATAACTCCTGAACCGTAAGTCCTAGACGCTCGCTCTTGGCTGCATTCGATTCAGCTCGTGGCAGCCAGTCTAAAAAACACTATCTTGGACTTCTCTGCATGTTTCCCAGGCGAGCAATTGGCAGCATGTTCAGAACCATGTTTCTGTGAATAACTCCTGAACCGTAAGTCCTAGACGCTCGCTCTTGGCTGCATTCGATTCAGCTCGTGGCAGCCAGTCTAAAAAACACTATCTTGGACTTCTCTGCATGTTTCCCAGGCGAGCAATTGGCAGCATGTTCAGAACCATGTTTCTGTGAATAACTCCTGAACCGTAAGTCACAGACTCTCGCTCTTGGCTGCATTCGATTCAGCTCGTGGCAGCCAGTCTAAAAAACACTATCTTGGACTTCTCTGCATGTTCCTAAGGCAAATGTTTCTAAAGCTAATTCTTGAACCGTAAGTCCTAGACGCTCGATCTTGGCGGCATTCGTCTCAGCGCCTGGCAATTAGTATAGGAGCACTGTGTTTGACTTCTCTGGATGTTTCCCAGGCGAGTTATTGACAAGTAAATCCTAGACGCTGGATCTTGGTTATTTTCGCTTTCGCGGCTGGCAGTAAAAGAACCATGTTTCTGTGAATAACTCCTGAACCGTAAGTCCTAGACGCTCGCTCTTGGCTGCATTCGATTCAGCTCGTGGCAGCCAGTCTAAAAAACACTATCTTGGACTTCTCTGCATGTTTCCCAGGCGAGCAATTGGCAGCATGTTCAGAACCATGTTTCTGTGAATAACTCCTGAACCGTAAGTCCTAGACGCTCGCTCTTGGCTGCATTCGATTCAGCTCGTGGCAGCCAGTCTAAAAAACACTATCTTGGACTTCTCTGCATGTTCCTAAGGCAAATGTTTCTAAAGCTAATTCTTGAACCGTAAGTCCTAGACGCTCGATCTTGGCGGCATTCGTCTCAGCGCCTGGCAATTAGTATAGGAGCACTGTGTTTGACTTCTCTGGATGTTTCCCAGGCGAGTTATTGACAAGTAAACCCTAGACGCTCGATCTTGGTTATTTTCGCTTTCGCGGCTGGCAGTAAAAGAACCATGTTTCTGTGAATAACTCCTGAACCGTAAGTCCTAGACGCTCGCTCTTGGCTGCATTCGATTCAGCTCGTGGCAGCCAGTCTAAAAAACACTATCTTGGACTTCTCTGCATGTTTCCCAGGCGAGAAATTGGCAGCATGTTCAGAACCATGTTTCTGTGAATAACTCCTGAACCGTAAGTCCTAGACGCTCGATCTTGGCGGCATTCGTCTCAGCGCCTGGCAATTAGTATAGGAGCACTGTGTTTGACTTCTCTGGATGTTTCCCAGGCGAGTTATTGACAAGTAAATCCTAGACGCTCGATCTTGGTTATTTTCGCTTTCGCGGCTGGCAGTAAAAGAACCATGTTTCTGTGAATAACTCCTGAACCGTAAGTCCTAGACGCTCGCTCTTGGCTGCATTCGATTCAGCTCGTGGCAGCCAGTCTAAAAAACACTATCTTGGACTTCTCTGCATGTTTCCCAGGCGAGCAATTGGCAGCATGTTCAGAACCATGTTTCTGTGAATAACTCCTGAACCGTAAGTCCTAGACGCTCGCTCTTGGCTGCATTCGATTCAGCTCGTGGCAGCCAGTCTAAAAAACACTATCTTGGACTTCTCTGCATGTTTCCCAGGCGAGCAATTGGCAGCATGTTCAGAACCATGTTTCTGTGAATAACTCCTGAACCGTAAGTCCTAGACGCTCGCTCTTGGCTGCATTCGATTCAGCTCGTGGCAGCCAGTCTAAAAAACACTATCTTGGACTTCTCTGCATGTTTCCCAGGCGAGAAATTGGCAGCATGTTCAGAACCATGTTTCTGTGAATAACTCCTGAACCGTAAGTCCTAGACGCTCGCTCTTGGCTGCATTCGATTCAGCTCGTGGCAGCCAGTCTAAAAAACACTATCTTGGACTTCTCTGCATGTTTCCCAGGCGAGCAATTGGCAGCATGTTCAGAACCATGTTTCTGTGAATAACTCCTGAACCGTAAGTCCTAGACGCTCGCTCTTGGCTGCATTCGATTCAGCTCGTGGCAGCCAGTCTAAAAAACACTATCTTGGACTTCTCTGCATGTTTCCCAGGCGAGAAATTGGCAGCATGTTCAGAACCATGTTTCTGTGAATAACTCCTGAACCGTAAGTCCTAGACGCTCGCTCTTGGCTGCATTCGATTCAGCTCGTGGCAGCCAGTCTAAAAAACACTATCTCGGACTTCTCTGCATGTTTCCCAGGCGAGCAATTGGCAGCATGTTCAGAACCATGTTTCTGTGAATAACTCCTGAACCGTAAGTCCTAGACGCTCGCTCTTGGCTGCATTCGATTCAGCTCGTGGCAGCCAGTCTAAAAAACACTATCTTGGACTTCTCTGCATGTTTCCCAGGCGAGAAATTGGCAGCATGTTCAGAACCATGTTTCTGTGAATAACTCCTGAACCGTAAGTCCTAGACGCTCGATCTTGGCGGCATTCGTCTCAGCGCCTGGCAATTAGTATAGGAGCACTGTGTTTGACTTCTCTGGATGTTTCCCAGGCGAGTTATTGACAAGTAAATCCTAGACGCTCGATCTTGGTTATTTTCGCTTTCGCGGCTGGCAGTAAAAGAACCATGTTTCTGTGAATAACTCCTGAACCGTAAGTCCTAGACGCTCGCTCTTGGCTGCATTCGATTCAGCTCGTGGCAGCCAGTCTAAAAAACACTATCTTGGACTTCTCTGCATGTTTCCCAGGCGAGCAATTGGCAGCATGTTCAGAACCATGTTTCTGTGAATAACTCCTGAACCGTAAGTCCTAGACGCTCGCTCTTGGCTGCATTCGATTCAGCTCGTGGCAGCCAGTCTAAAAAACACTATCTTGGACTTCTCTGCATGTTTCCCAGGCGAGCAATTGGCAGCATGTTCAGAACCATGTTTCTGTGAATAACTCCTGAACCGTAAGTCCTAGACGCTCGCTCTTGGCTGCATTCGATTCAGCTCGTGGCAGCCAGTCTAAAAAACACTATCTTGGACTTCTCTGCATGTTTCCCAGGCGAGAAATTGGCAGCATGTTCAGAACCATGTTTCTGTGAATAACTCCTGAACCGTAAGTCCTAGACGCTCGCTCTTGGCTGCATTCGATTCAGCTCGTGGCAGCCAGTCTAAAAAACACTATCTTGGACTTCTCTGCATGTTTCCCAGGCGAGAAATTGGCAGCATGTTCAGAACCATGTTTCTGTGAATAACTCCTGAACCGTAAGTCCTAGACGCTCGCTCTTGGCTGCATTCGATTCAGCTCGTGGCAGCCAGTCTAAAAAACACTATCTTGGACTTCTCTGCATGTTTCCCAGGCGAGAAATTGGCAGCATGTTCAGAACCATGTTTCTGTGAATAACTCCTGAACCGTAAGTCCTAGACGCTCGATCTTGGCGGCATTCGTCTCAGCGCCTGGCAATTAGTATAGGAGCACTGTGTTTGACTTCTCTGGATGTTTCCCAGGCGAGTTATTGACAAGTAAATCCTAGACGCTCGATATTGGTTATTTTCGCTTTCGCGGCTGGCAGTAAAAGAACCATGTTTCTGTGAATAACTCCTGAACCGTAAGTCCTAGACGCTCGCTCTTGGCTGCATTCGATTCAGCTCGTGGCAGCCAGTCTAAAAAACACTATCTTGGACTTCTCTGCATGTTTCCCAGGCGAGCAATTGGCAGCATGTTCAGAACCATGTTTCTGTGAATAACTCCTGAACCGTAAGTCCTAGACGCTCGCTCTTGGCTGCATTCGATTCAGCTCGTGGCAGCCAGTCTAAAAAACACTATCTTGGACTTCTCTGCATGTTTCCCAGGCGAGAAATTGGCAGCATGTTCAGAACCATGTTTCTGTGAATAACTCCTGAACCGTAAGTCCTAGACGCTCGCTCTTGGCTGCATTCGATTCAGCTCGTGGCAGCCAGTCTAAAAAACACTATCTCGGACTTCTCTGCATGTTTCCCAGGCGAGCAATTGGCAGCATGTTCAGAACCATGTTTCTGTGAATAACTCCTGAACCGTAAGTCCTAGACGCTCGCTCTTGGCTGCATTCGATTCAGCTCGTGGCAGCCAGTCTAAAAAACACTATCTTGGACTTCTCTGCATGTTTCCCAGGCGAGAAATTGGCAGCATGTTCAGAACCATGTTTCTGTGAATAACTCCTGAACCGTAAGTCCTAGACGCTCGATCTTGGCGGCATTCGTCTCAGCGCCTGGCAATTAGTATAGGAGCACTGTGTTTGACTTCTCTGGATGTTTCCCAGGCGAGTTATTGACAAGTAAATCCTAGACGCTCGATCTTGGTTATTTTCGCTTTCGCGGCTGGCAGTAAAAGAACCATGTTTCTGTGAATAACTCCTGAACCGTAAGTCCTAGACGCTCGCTCTTGGCTGCATTCGATTCAGCTCGTGGCAGCCAGTCTAAAAAACACTATCTTGGACTTCTCTGCATGTTTCCCAGGCGAGCAATTGGCAGCATGTTCAGAACCATGTTTCTGTGAATAACTCCTGAACCGTAAGTCCTAGACGCTCGCTCTTGGCTGCATTCGATTCAGCTCGTGGCAGCCAGTCTAAAAAACACTATCTTGGACTTCTCTGCATGTTTCCCAGGCGAGAAATTGGCAGCATGTTCAGAACCATGTTTCTGTGAATAACTCCTGAACCGTAAGTCCTAGACGCTCGCTCTTGGCTGCATTCGATTCAGCTCGTGGCAGCCAGTCTAAAAAACACTATCTTGGACTTCTCTGCATGTTCCTAAGGCAAATGTTTCTAAAGCTAATTCTTGAACCGTAAGTCCTAGACGCTCGATCTTGGCGGCATTCGTCTCAGCGCCTGGCAATTAGTATAGGAGCACTGTGTTTGACTTCTCTGGATGTTTCCCAGGCGAGTTATTGACAAGTAAATCCTAGACGCTCGATCTTGGTTATTTTCGCTTTCGCGGCTGGCAGTAAAAGAACCATGTTTCTGTGAATAACTCCTGAACCGTAAGTCCTAGACGCTCGCTCTTGGCTGCATTCGATTCAGCTCGTGGCAGCCAGTCTAAAAAACACTATCTTGGACTTCTCTGCATGTTTCCCAGGCGAGCAATTGGCAGCATGTTCAGAACCATGTTTCTGTGAATAACTCCTGAACCGTAAGTCCTAGACGCTCGCTCTTGGCTGCATTCGATTCAGCTCGTGGCAGCCAGTCTAAAAAACACTATCTTGGACTTCTCTGCATGTTTCCCAGGCGAGCAATTGGCAGCATGTTCAGAACCATGTTTCTGTGAATAACTCCTGAACCGTAAGTCCTAGACGCTCGCTCTTGGCTGCATTCGATTCAGCTCGTGGCAGCCAGTCTAAAAAACACTATCTTGGACTTCTCTGCATGTTCCTAAGGCAAATGTTTCTAAAGCTAATTCTTGAACCGTAAGTCCTAGACGCTCGATCTTGGCGGCATTCGTCTCAGCGCCTGGCAATTAGTATAGGAGCACTGTGTTTGACTTCTCTGGATGTTTCCCAGGCGAGTTATTGACAAGTAAATCCTAGACGCTCGATCTTGGTTATTTTCGCTTTCGCGGCTGGCAGTAAAAGAACCATGTTTCTGTGAATAACTCCTGAACCGTAAGTCCTAGACGCTCGCTCTTGGCTGCATTCGATTCAGCTCGTGGCAGCCAGTCTAAAAAACACTATCTTGGACTTCTCTGCATGTTTCCCAGGCGAGCAATTGGCAGCATGTTCAGAACCATGTTTCTGTGAATAACTCCTGAACCGTAAGTCCTAGACGCTCGCTCTTGGCTGCATTCGATTCAGCTCGTGGCAGCCAGTCTAAAAAACACTATCTTGGACTTCTCTGCATGTTTCCCAGGCGAGAAATTGGCAGCATGTTCAGAACCATGTTTCTGTGAATAACTCCTGAACCGTAAGTCCTAGACGCTCGATCTTGGCGGCATTCGTCTCAGCGCCTGGCAATTAGTATAGGAGCACTGTGTTTGACTTCTCTGGATGTTTCCCAGGCGAGTTATTGACAAGTAAATCCTAGACGCTCGATCTTGGTTATTTTCGCTTTCGCGGCTGGCAGTAAAAGAACCATGTTTCTGTGAATAACTCCTGAACCGTAAGTCCTAGACGCTCGCTCTTGGCTGCATTCGATTCAGCTCGTGGCAGCCAGTCTAAAAAACACTATCTTGGACTTCTCTGCATGTTTCCCAGGCGAGAAATTGGCAGCATGTTCAGAACCATGTTTCTGTGAATAACTCCTGAACCGTAAGTCCTAGACGCTCGATCTTGGCGGCATTCGTCTCAGCGCCTGGCAATTAGTATAGGAGCACTGTGTTTGACTTCTCTGGATGTTTCCCAGGCGAGTTATTGACAAGTAAATCCTAGACGCTCGATCTTGGTTATTTTCGCTTTCGCGGCTGGCAGTAAAAGAACCATGTTTCTGTGAATAACTCCTGAACCGTAAGTCCTAGACGCTCGCTCTTGGCTGCATTCGATTCAGCTCGTGGCAGCCAGTCTAAAAAACACTATCTTGGACTTCTCTGCATGTTTCCCAGGCGAGCAATTGGCAGCATGTTCAGAACCATGTTTCTGTGAATAACTCCTGAACCGTAAGTCCTAGACGCTCGCTCTTGGCTGCATTCGATTCAGCTCGTGGCAGCCAGTCTAAAAAACACTATCTTGGACTTCTCTGCATGTTTCCCAGGCGAGAAATTGGCAGCATGTTCAGAACCATGTTTCTGTGAATAACTCCTGAACCGTAAGTCCTAGACGCTCGCTCTTGGCTGCATTCGATTCAGCTCGTGGCAGCCAGTCTAAAAAACACTATCTCGGACTTCTCTGCATGTTTCCCAGGCGAGCAATTGGCAGCATGTTCAGAACCATGTTTCTGTGAATAACTCCTGAACCGTAAGTCCTAGACGCTCGCTCTTGGCTGCATTCGATTCAGCTCGTGGCAGCCAGTCTAAAAAACACTATCTTGGACTTCTCTGCATGTTTCCCAGGCGAGAAATTGGCAGCATGTTCAGAACCATGTTTCTGTGAATAACTCCTGAACCGTAAGTCCTAGACGCTCGATCTTGGCGGCATTCGTCTCAGCGCCTGGCAATTAGTATAGGAGCACTGTGTTTGACTTCTCTGGATGTTTCCCAGGCGAGTTATTGACAAGTAAATCCTAGACGCTCGATCTTGGTTATTTTCGCTTTCGCGGCTGGCAGTAAAAGAACCATGTTTCTGTGAATAACTCCTGAACCGTAAGTCCTAGACGCTCGCTCTTGGCTGCATTCGATTCAGCTCGTGGCAGCCAGTCTAAAAAACACTATCTTGGACTTCTCTGCATGTTTCCCAGGCGAGCAATTGGCAGCATGTTCAGAACCATGTTTCTGTGAATAACTCCTGAACCGTAAGTCCTAGACGCTCGCTCTTGGCTGCATTCCATTCAGCTCGTGGCAGCCAGTCTAAAAAACACTATCTTGGACTTCTCTGCATGTTTCCCAGGCGAGCAATTGGCAGCATGTTCAGAACCATGTTTCTGTGAATAACTCCTGAACCGTAAGTCACAGACTCTCGCTCTTGGCTGCATTCGATTCAGCTCGTGGCAGCCAGTCTAAAAAACACTATCTTGGACTTCTCTGCATGTTCCTAAGGCAAATGTTTCTAAAGCTAATTCTTGAACCGTAAGTCCTAGACGCTCGATCTTGGCGGCATTCGTCTCAGCGCCTGGCAATTAGTATAGGAGCACTGTGTTTGACTTCTCTGGATGTTTCCCAGGCGAGTTATTGACAAGTAAATCCTAGACGCTCGATCTTGGTTATTTTCGCTTTCGCGGCTGGCAGTAAAAGAACCATGTTTCTGTGAATAACTCCTGAACCGTAAGTCCTAGACGCTCGCTCTTGGCTGCATTCGATTCAGCTCGTGGCAGCCAGTCTAAAAAACACTATCTTGGACTTCTCTGCATGTTTCCCAGGCGAGCAATTGGCAGCATGTTCAGAACCATGTTTCTGTGAATAACTCCTGAACCGTAAGTCCTAGACGCTCGCTCTTGGCTGCATTCGATTCAGCTCGTGGCAGCCAGTCTAAAAAACACTATCTTGGACTTCTCTGCATGTTTCCCAGGCGAGCAATTGGCAGCATGTTCAGAACCATGTTTCTGTGAATAACTCCTGAACCGTAAGTCACAGACTCTCGCTCTTGGCTGCATTCGATTCAGCTCGTGGCAGCCAGTCTAAAAAACACTATCTTGGACTTCTCTGCATGTTCCTAAGGCAAATGTTTCTAAAGCTAATTCTTGAACCGTAAGTCCTAGACGCTCGATCTTGGCGGCATTCGTCTCAGCGCCTGGCAATTAGTATAGGAGCACTGTGTTTGACTTCTCTGGATGTTTCCCAGGCGAGTTATTGACAAGTAAATCCTAGACGCTCGATCTTGGTTATTTTCGCTTTCGCGGCTGGCAGTAAAAGAACCATGTTTCTGTGAATAACTCCTGAACCGTAAGTCCTAGACGCTCGCTCTTGGCTGCATTCGATTCAGCTCGTGGCAGCCAGTCTAAAAAACACTATCTTGGACTTCTCTGCATGTTTCCCAGGCGAGCAATTGGCAGCATGTTCAGAACCATGTTTCTGTGAATAACTCCTGAACCGTAAGTCCTAGACGCTCGCTCTTGGCTGCATTCGATTCAGCTCGTGGCAGCCAGTCTAAAAAACACTATCTTGGACTTCTCTGCATGTTCCTAAGGCAAATGTTTCTAAAGCTAATTCTTGAACCGTAAGTCCTAGACGCTCGATCTTGGCGGCATTCGTCTCAGCGCCTGGCAATTAGTATAGGAGCACTGTGTTTGACTTCTCTGGATGTTTCCCAGGCGAGTTATTGACAAGTAAATCCTAGACGCTCGATCTTGGTTATTTTCGCTTTCGCGGCTGGCAGTAAAAGAACCATGTTTCTGTGAATAACTCCTGAACCGTAAGTCCTAGACGCTCGCTCTTGGCTGCATTCGATTCAGCTCGTGGCAGCCAGTCTAAAAAACACTATCTTGGACTTCTCTGCATGTTTCCCAGGCGAGCAATTGGCAGCATGTTCAGAACCATGTTTCTGTGAATAACTCCTGAACCGTAAGTCCTAGACGCTCGCTCTTGGCTGCATTCGATTCAGCTCGTGGCAGCCAGTCTAAAAAACACTATCTTGGACTTCTCTGCATGTTCCTAAGGCAAATGTTTCTAAAGCTAATTCTTGAACCGTAAGTCCTAGACGCTCGATCTTGGCGGCATTCGTCTCAGCGCCTGGCAATTAGTATAGGAGCACTGTGTTTGACTTCTCTGGATGTTTCCCAGGCGAGTTATTGACAAGTAAACCCTAGACGCTCGATCTTGGTTATTTTCGCTTTCGCGGCTGGCAGTAAAAGAACCATGTTTCTGTGAATAACTCCTGAACCGTAAGTCCTAGACGCTCGCTCTTGGCTGCATTCGATTCAGCTCGTGGCAGCCAGTCTAAAAAACACTATCTTGGACTTCTCTGCATGTTTCCCAGGCGAGAAATTGGCAGCATGTTCAGAACCATGTTTCTGTGAATAACTCCTGAACCGTAAGTCCTAGACGCTCGATCTTGGCGGCATTCGTCTCAGCGCCTGGCAATTAGTATAGGAGCACTGTGTTTGACTTCTCTGGATGTTTCCCAGGCGAGTTATTGACAAGTAAATCCTAGACGCTCGATCTTGGTTATTTTCGCTTTCGCGGCTGGCAGTAAAAGAACCATGTTTCTGTGAATAACTCCTGAACCGTAAGTCCTAGACGCTCGCTCTTGGCTGCATTCGATTCAGCTCGTGGCAGCCAGTCTAAAAAACACTATCTTGGACTTCTCTGCATGTTTCCCAGGCGAGCAATTGGCAGCATGTTCAGAACCATGTTTCTGTGAATAACTCCTGAACCGTAAGTCCTAGACGCTCGCTCTTGGCTGCATTCGATTCAGCTCGTGGCAGCCAGTCTAAAAAACACTATCTTGGACTTCTCTGCATGTTTCCCAGGCGAGAAATTGGCAGCATGTTCAGAACCATGTTTCTGTGAATAACTCCTGAACCGTAAGTCCTAGACGCTCGCTCTTGGCTGCATTCGATTCAGCTCGTGGCAGCCAGTCTAAAAAACACTATCTTGGACTTCTCTGCATGTTTCCCAGGCGAGCAATTGGCAGCATGTTCAGAACCATGTTTCTGTGAATAACTCCTGAACCGTAAGTCCTAGACGCTCGCTCTTGGCTGCATTCGATTCAGCTCGTGGCAGCCAGTCTAAAAAACACTATCTTGGACTTCTCTGCATGTTTCCCAGGCGAGAAATTGGCAGCATGTTCAGAACCATGTTTCTGTGAATAACTCCTGAACCGTAAGTCCTAGACGCTCGCTCTTGGCTGCATTCGATTCAGCTCGTGGCAGCCAGTCTAAAAAACACTATCTTGGACTTCTCTGCATGTTTCCCAGGCGAGAAATTGGCAGCATGTTCAGAACCATGTTTCTGTGAATAACTCCTGAACCGTAAGTCCTAGACGCTCGCTCTTGGCTGCATTCGATTCAGCTCGTGGCAGCCAGTCTAAAAAACACTATCTTGGACTTCTCTGCATGTTTCCCAGGCGAGAAATTGGCAGCATGTTCAGAACCATGTTTCTGTGAATAACTCCTGAACCGTAAGTCCTAGACGCTCGCTCTTGGCTGCATTCGATTCAGCTCGTGGCAGCCAGTCTAAAAAACACTATCTTGGACTTCTCTGCATGTTTCCCAGGCGAGAAATTGGCAGCATGTTCAGAACCATGTTTCTGTGAATAACTCCTGAACCGTAAGTCCTAGACGCTCGATCTTGGCGGCATTCGTCTCAGCGCCTGGCAATTAGTATAGGAGCACTGTGTTTGACTTCTCTGGATGTTTCCCAGGCGAGTTATTGACAAGTAAATCCTAGACGCTCGATCTTGGTTATTTTCGCTTTCGCGGCTGGCAGTAAAAGAACCATGTTTCTGTGAATAACTCCTGAACCGTAAGTCCTAGACGCTCGCTCTTGGCTGCATTCGATTCAGCTCGTGGCAGCCAGTCTAAAAAACACTATCTTGGACTTCTCTGCATGTTTCCCAGGCGAGAAATTGGCAGCATGTTCAGAACCATGTTTCTGTGAATAACTCCTGAACCGTAAGTCCTAGACGCTCGATCTTGGCGGCATTCGTCTCAGCGCCTGGCAATTAGTATAGGAGCACTGTGTTTGACTTCTCTGGATGTTTCCCAGGCGAGTTATTGACAAGTAAATCCTAGACGCTCGATCTTGGTTATTTTCGCTTTCGCGGCTGGCAGTAAAAGAACCATGTTTCTGTGAATAACTCCTGAACCGTAAGTCCTAGACGCTCGCTCTTGGCTGCATTCGATTCAGCTCGTGGCAGCCAGTCTAAAAAACACTATCTTGGACTTCTCTGCATGTTTCCCAGGCGAGCAATTGGCAGCATGTTCAGAACCATGTTTCTGTGAATAACTCCTGAACCGTAAGTCCTAGACGCTCGCTCTTGGCTGCATTCGATTCAGCTCGTGGCAGCCAGTCTAAAAAACACTATCTTGGACTTCTCTGCATGTTTCCCAGGCGAGCAATTGGCAGCATGTTCAGAACCATGTTTCTGTGAATAACTCCTGAACCGTAAGTCACAGACTCTCGCTCTTGGCTGCATTCGATTCAGCTCGTGGCAGCCAGTCTAAAAAACACTATCTTGGACTTCTCTGCATGTTCCTAAGGCAAATGTTTCTAAAGCTAATTCTTGAACCGTAAGTCCTAGACGCTCGATCTTGGCGGCATTCGTCTCAGCGCCTGGCAATTAGTATAGGAGCACTGTGTTTGACTTCTCTGGATGTTTCCCAGGCGAGTTATTGACAAGTAAATCCTAGACGCTCGATCTTGGTTATTTTCGCTTTCGCGGCTGGCAGTAAAAGAACCATGTTTCTGTGAATAACTCCTGAACCGTAAGTCCTAGACGCTCGCTCTTGGCTGCATTCGATTCAGCTCGTGGCAGCCAGTCTAAAAAACACTATCTTGGACTTCTCTGCATGTTTCCCAGGCGAGCAATTGGCAGCATGTTCAGAACCATGTTTCTGTGAATAACTCCTGAACCGTAAGTCCTAGACGCTCGCTCTTGGCTGCATTCGATTCAGCTCGTGGCAGCCAGTCTAAAAAACACTATCTTGGACTTCTCTGCATGTTTCCCAGGCGAGCAATTGGCAGCATGTTCAGAACCATGTTTCTGTGAATAACTCCTGAACCGTAAGTCACAGACTCTCGCTCTTGGCTGCATTCGATTCAGCTCGTGGCAGCCAGTCTAAAAAACACTATCTTGGACTTCTCTGCATGTTCCTAAGGCAAATGTTTCTAAAGCTAATTCTTGAACCGTAAGTCCTAGACGCTCGATCTTGGCGGCATTCGTCTCAGCGCCTGGCAATTAGTATAGGAGCACTGTGTTTGACTTCTCTGGATGTTTCCCAGGCGAGTTATTGACAAGTAAATCCTAGACGCTCGATCTTGGTTATTTTCGCTTTCGCGGCTGGCAGTAAAAGAACCATGTTTCTGTGAATAACTCCTGAACCGTAAGTCCTAGACGCTCGCTCTTGGCTGCATTCGATTCAGCTCGTGGCAGCCAGTCTAAAAAACACTATCTTGGACTTCTCTGCATGTTTCCCAGGCGAGCAATTGGCAGCATGTTCAGAACCATGTTTCTGTGAATAACTCCTGAACCGTAAGTCCTAGACGCTCGCTCTTGGCTGCATTCGATTCAGCTCGTGGCAGCCAGTCTAAAAAACACTATCTTGGACTTCTCTGCATGTTTCCCAGGCGAGCAATTGGCAGCATGTTCAGAACCATGTTTCTGTGAATAACTCCTGAACCGTAAGTCCTAGACGCTCGCTCTTGGCTGCATTCGATTCAGCTCGTGGCAGCCAGTCTAAAAAACACTATCTTGGACTTCTCTGCATGTTCCTAAGGCAAATGTTTCTAAAGCTAATTCTTGAACCGTAAGTCCTAGACGCTCGATCTTGGCGGCATTCGTCTCAGCGCCTGGCAATTAGTATAGGAGCACTGTGTTTGACTTCTCTGGATGTTTCCCAGGCGAGTTATTGACAAGTAAATCCTAGACGCTCGATCTTGGTTATTTTCGCTTTCGCGGCTGGCAGTAAAAGAACCATGTTTCTGTGAATAACTCCTGAACCGTAAGTCCTAGACGCTCGCTCTTGGCTGCATTCGATTCAGCTCGTGGCAGCCAGTCTAAAAAACACTATCTTGGACTTCTCTGCATGTTTCCCAGGCGAGCAATTGGCAGCATGTTCAGAACCATGTTTCTGTGAATAACTCCTGAACCGTAAGTCCTAGACGCTCGCTCTTGGCTGCATTCGATTCAGCTCGTGGCAGCCAGTCTAAAAAACACTATCTTGGACTTCTCTGCATGTTTCCCAGGCGAGCAATTGGCAGCATGTTCAGAACCATGTTTCTGTGAATAACTCCTGAACCGTAAGTCCTAGACGCTCGCTCTTGGCTGCATTCGATTCAGCTCGTGGCAGCCAGTCTAAAAAACACTATCTTGGACTTCTCTGCATGTTTCCCAGGCGAGAAATTGGCAGCATGTTCAGAACCATGTTTCTGTGAATAACTCCTGAACCGTAAGTCCTAGACGCTCGATCTTGGCGGCATTCGTCTCAGCGCCTGGCAATTAGTATAGGAGCACTGTGTTTGACTTCTCTGGATGTTTCCCAGGCGAGTTATTGACAAGTAAATCCTAGACGCTCGATCTTGGTTATTTTCGCTTTCGCGGCTGGCAGTAAAAGAACCATGTTTCTGTGAATAACTCCTGAACCGTAAGTCCTAGACGCTCGCTCTTGGCTGCATTCGATTCAGCTCGTGGCAGCCAGTCTAAAAAACACTATCTTGGACTTCTCTGCATGTTTCCCAGGCGAGAAATTGGCAGCATGTTCAGAACCATGTTTCTGTGAATAACTCCTGAACCGTAAGTCCTAGACGCTCGATCTTGGCGGCATTCGTCTCAGCGCCTGGCAATTAGTATAGGAGCACTGTGTTTGACTTCTCTGGATGTTTCCCAGGCGAGTTATTGACAAGTAAATCCTAGACGCTCGATCTTGGTTATTTTCGCTTTCGCGGCTGGCAGTAAAAGAACCATGTTTCTGTGAATAACTCCTGAACCGTAAGTCCTAGACGCTCGCTCTTGGCTGCATTCGATTCAGCTCGTGGCAGCCAGTCTAAAAAACACTATCTTGGACTTCTCTGCATGTTTCCCAGGCGAGCAATTGGCAGCATGTTCAGAACCATGTTTCTGTGAATAACTCCTGAACCGTAAGTCCTAGACGCTCGCTCTTGGCTGCATTCGATTCAGCTCGTGGCAGCCAGTCTAAAAAACACTATCTTGGACTTCTCTGCATGTTTCCCAGGCGAGAAATTGGCAGCATGTTCAGAACCATGTTTCTGTGAATAACTCCTGAACCGTAAGTCCTAGACGCTCGCTCTTGGCTGCATTCGATTCAGCTCGTGGCAGCCAGTCTAAAAAACACTATCTCGGACTTCTCTGCATGTTTCCCAGGCGAGCAATTGGCAGCATGTTCAGAACCATGTTTCTGTGAATAACTCCTGAACCGTAAGTCCTAGACGCTCGCTCTTGGCTGCATTCGATTCAGCTCGTGGCAGCCAGTCTAAAAAACACTATCTTGGACTTCTCTGCATGTTTCCCAGGCGAGAAATTGGCAGCATGTTCAGAACCATGTTTCTGTGAATAACTCCTGAACCGTAAGTCCTAGACGCTCGATCTTGGCGGCATTCGTCTCAGCGCCTGGCAATTAGTATAGGAGCACTGTGTTTGACTTCTCTGGATGTTTCCCAGGCGAGTTATTGACAAGTAAATCCTAGACGCTCGATCTTGGTTATTTTCGCTTTCGCGGCTGGCAGTAAAAGAACCATGTTTCTGTGAATAACTCCTGAACCGTAAGTCCTAGACGCTCGCTCTTGGCTGCATTCGATTCAGCTCGTGGCAGCCAGTCTAAAAAACACTATCTTGGACTTCTCTGCATGTTTCCCAGGCGAGCAATTGGCAGCATGTTCAGAACCATGTTTCTGTGAATAACTCCTGAACCGTAAGTCCTAGACGCTCGCTCTTGGCTGCATTCGATTCAGCTCGTGGCAGCCAGTCTAAAAAACACTATCTTGGACTTCTCTGCATGTTTCCCAGGCGAGCAATTGGCAGCATGTTCAGAACCATGTTTCTGTGAATAACTCCTGAACCGTAAGTCACAGACTCTCGCTCTTGGCTGCATTCGATTCAGCTCGTGGCAGCCAGTCTAAAAAACACTATCTTGGACTTCTCTGCATGTTCCTAAGGCAAATGTTTCTAAAGCTAATTCTTGAACCGTAAGTCCTAGACGCTCGATCTTGGCGGCATTCGTCTCAGCGCCTGGCAATTAGTATAGGAGCACTGTGTTTGACTTCTCTGGATGTTTCCCAGGCGAGTTATTGACAAGTAAATCCTAGACGCTCGATCTTGGTTATTTTCGCTTTCGCGGCTGGCAGTAAAAGAACCATGTTTCTGTGAATAACTCCTGAACCGTAAGTCCTAGACGCTCGCTCTTGGCTGCATTCGATTCAGCTCGTGGCAGCCAGTCTAAAAAACACTATCTTGGACTTCTCTGCATGTTTCCCAGGCGAGCAATTGGCAGCATGTTCAGAACCATGTTTCTGTGAATAACTCCTGAACCGTAAGTCCTAGACGCTCGCTCTTGGCTGCATTCGATTCAGCTCGTGGCAGCCAGTCTAAAAAACACTATCTTGGACTTCTCTGCATGTTTCCCAGGCGAGCAATTGGCAGCATGTTCAGAACCATGTTTCTGTGAATAACTCCTGAACCGTAAGTCACAGACTCTCGCTCTTGGCTGCATTCGATTCAGCTCGTGGCAGCCAGTCTAAAAAACACTATCTTGGACTTCTCTGCATGTTCCTAAGGCAAATGTTTCTAAAGCTAATTCTTGAACCGTAAGTCCTAGACGCTCGATCTTGGCGGCATTCGTCTCAGCGCCTGGCAATTAGTATAGGAGCACTGTGTTTGACTTCTCTGGATGTTTCCCAGGCGAGTTATTGACAAGTAAATCCTAGACGCTCGATCTTGGTTATTTTCGCTTTCGCGGCTGGCAGTAAAAGAACCATGTTTCTGTGAATAACTCCTGAACCGTAAGTCCTAGACGCTCGCTCTTGGCTGCATTCGATTCAGCTCGTGGCAGCCAGTCTAAAAAACACTATCTTGGACTTCTCTGCATGTTTCCCAGGCGAGCAATTGGCAGCATGTTCAGAACCATGTTTCTGTGAATAACTCCTGAACCGTAAGTCCTAGACGCTCGCTCTTGGCTGCATTCGATTCAGCTCGTGGCAGCCAGTCTAAAAAACACTATCTTGGACTTCTCTGCATGTTTCCCAGGCGAGCAATTGGCAGCATGTTCAGAACCATGTTTCTGTGAATAACTCCTGAACCGTAAGTCCTAGACGCTCGCTCTTGGCTGCATTCGATTCAGCTCGTGGCAGCCAGTCTAAAAAACACTATCTTGGACTTCTCTGCATGTTCCTAAGGCAAATGTTTCTAAAGCTAATTCTTGAACCGTAAGTCCTAGACGCTCGATCTTGGCGGCATTCGTCTCAGCGCCTGGCAATTAGTATAGGAGCACTGTGTTTGACTTCTCTGGATGTTTCCCAGGCGAGTTATTGACAAGTAAATCCTAGACGCTCGATCTTGGTTATTTTCGCTTTCGCGGCTGGCAGTAAAAGAACCATGTTTCTGTGAATAACTCCTGAACCGTAAGTCCTAGACGCTCGCTCTTGGCTGCATTCGATTCAGCTCGTGGCAGCCAGTCTAAAAAACACTATCTTGGACTTCTCTGCATGTTTGCCAGGCGAGCAATTGGCAGCATGTTCAGAACCATGTTTCTGTGAATAACTCCTGAACCGTAAGTCCTAGACGCTCGCTCTTGGCTGCATTCGATTCAGCTCGTGGCAGCCAGTCTAAAAAACACTATCTTGGACTTCTCTGCATGTTTCCCAGGCGAGCAATTGGCAGCATGTTCAGAACCATGTTTCTGTGAATAACTCCTGAACCGTAAGTCCTAGACGCTCGCTCTTGGCTGCATTCGATTCAGCTCGTGGCAGCCAGTCTAAAAAACACTATCTTGGACTTCTCTGCATGTTTCCCAGGCGAGAAATTGGCAGCATGTTCAGAACCATGTTTCTGTGAATAACTCCTGAACCGTAAGTCCTAGACGCTCGCTCTTGGCTGCATTCGATTCAGCTCGTGGCAGCCAGTCTAAAAAACACTATCTTGGACTTCTCTGCATGTTTCCCAGGCGAGAAATTGGCAGCATGTTCAGAACCATGTTTCTGTGAATAACTCCTGAACCGTAAGTCCTAGACGCTCGCTCTTGGCTGCATTCGATTCAGCTCGTGGCAGCCAGTCTAAAAAACACTATCTTGGACTTCTCTGCATGTTTCCCAGGCGAGCAATTGGCAGCATGTTCAGAACCATGTTTCTGTGAATAACTCCTGAACCGTAAGTCCTAGACGCTCGCTCTTGGCTGCATTCGATTCAGCTCGTGGCAGCCAGTCTAAAAAACACTATCTTGGACTTCTCTGCATGTTTCCCAGGCGAGAAATTGGCAGCATGTTCAGAACCATGTTTCTGTGAATAACTCCTGAACCGTAAGTCCTAGACGCTCGATCTTGGCGGCATTCGTCTCAGCGCCTGGCAATTAGTATAGGAGCACTGTGTTTGACTTCTCTGGATGTTTCCCAGGCGAGTTATTGACAAGTAAATCCTAGACGCTCGATCTTGGTTATTTTCGCTTTCGCGGCTGGCAGTAAAAGAACCATGTTTCTGTGAATAACTCCTGAACCGTAAGTCCTAGACGCTCGCTCTTGGCTGCATTCGATTCAGCTCGTGGCAGCCAGTCTAAAAAACACTATCTTGGACTTCTCTGCATGTTTCCCAGGCGAGCAATTGGCAGCATGTTCAGAACCATGTTTCTGTGAATAACTCCTGAACCGTAAGTCCTAGACGCTCGCTCTTGGCTGCATTCGATTCAGCTCGTGGCAGCCAGTCTAAAAAACACTATCTTGGACTTCTCTGCATGTTTCCCAGGCGAGAAATTGGCAGCATGTTCAGAACCATGTTTCTGTGAATAACTCCTGAACCGTAAGTCCTAGACGCTCGCTCTTGGCTGCATTCGATTCAGCTCGTGGCAGCCAGTCTAAAAAACACTATCTTGGACTTCTCTGCATGTTTCCCAGGCGAGCAATTGGCAGCATGTTCAGAACCATGTTTCTGTGAATAACTCCTGAACCGTAAGTCCTAGACGCTCGCTCTTGGCTGCATTCGATTCAGCTCGTGGCAGCCAGTCTAAAAAACACTATCTTGGACTTCTCTGCATGTTTCCCAGGCGAGAAATTGGCAGCATGTTCAGAACCATGTTTCTGTGAATAACTCCTGAACCGTAAGTCCTAGACGCTCGCTCTTGGCTGCATTCGATTCAGCTCGTGGCAGCCAGTCTAAAAAACACTATCTTGGACTTCTCTGCATGTTTCCCAGGCGAGAAATTGGCAGCATGTTCAGAACCATGTTTCTGTGAATAACTCCTGAACCGTAAGTCCTAGACGCTCGCTCTTGGCTGCATTCGATTCAGCTCGTGGCAGCCAGTCTAAAAAACACTATCTTGGACTTCTCTGCATGTTTCCCAGGCGAGAAATTGGCAGCATGTTCAGAACCATGTTTCTGTGAATAACTCCTGAACCGTAAGTCCTAGACGCTCGCTCTTGGCTGCATTCGATTCAGCTCGTGGCAGCCAGTCTAAAAAACACTATCTTGGACTTCTCTGCATGTTTCCCAGGCGAGAAATTGGCAGCATGTTCAGAACCATGTTTCTGTGAATAACTCCTGAACCGTAAGTCCTAGACGCTCGATCTTGGCGGCATTCGTCTCAGCGCCTGGCAATTAGTATAGGAGCACTGTGTTTGACTTCTCTGGATGTTTCCCAGGCGAGTTATTGACAAGTAAATCCTAGACGCTCGATCTTGGTTATTTTCGCTTTCGCGGCTGGCAGTAAAAGAACCATGTTTCTGTGAATAACTCCTGAACCGTAAGTCCTAGACGCTCGCTCTTGGCTGCATTCGATTCAGCTCGTGGCAGCCAGTCTAAAAAACACTATCTTGGACTTCTCTGCATGTTTCCCAGGCGAGAAATTGGCAGCATGTTCAGAACCATGTTTCTGTGAATAACTCCTGAACCGTAAGTCCTAGACGCTCGATCTTGGCGGCATTCGTCTCAGCGCCTGGCAATTAGTATAGGAGCACTGTGTTTGACTTCTCTGGATGTTTCCCAGGCGAGTTATTGACAAGTAAATCCTAGACGCTCGATCTTGGTTATTTTCGCTTTCGCGGCTGGCAGTAAAAGAACCATGTTTCTGTGAATAACTCCTGAACCGTAAGTCCTAGACGCTCGCTCTTGGCTGCATTCGATTCAGCTCGTGGCAGCCAGTCTAAAAAACACTATCTTGGACTTCTCTGCATGTTTCCCAGGCGAGCAATTGGCAGCATGTTCAGAACCATGTTTCTGTGAATAACTCCTGAACCGTAAGTCCTAGACGCTCGCTCTTGGCTGCATTCGATTCAGCTCGTGGCAGCCAGTCTAAAAAACACTATCTTGGACTTCTCTGCATGTTTCCCAGGCGAGAAATTGGCAGCATGTTCAGAACCATGTTTCTGTGAATAACTCCTGAACCGTAAGTCCTAGACGCTCGCTCTTGGCTGCATTCGATTCAGCTCGTGGCAGCCAGTCTAAAAAACACTATCTCGGACTTCTCTGCATGTTTCCCAGGCGAGCAATTGGCAGCATGTTCAGAACCATGTTTCTGTGAATAACTCCTGAACCGTAAGTCCTAGACGCTCGCTCTTGGCTGCATTCGATTCAGCTCGTGGCAGCCAGTCTAAAAAACACTATCTTGGACTTCTCTGCATGTTTCCCAGGCGAGAAATTGGCAGCATGTTCAGAACCATGTTTCTGTGAATAACTCCTGAACCGTAAGTCCTAGACGCTCGATCTTGGCGGCATTCGTCTCAGCGCCTGGCAATTAGTATAGGAGCACTGTGTTTGACTTCTCTGGATGTTTCCCAGGCGAGTTATTGACAAGTAAATCCTAGACGCTCGATCTTGGTTATTTTCGCTTTCGCGGCTGGCAGTAAAAGAACCATGTTTCTGTGAATAACTCCTGAACCGTAAGTCCTAGACGCTCGCTCTTGGCTGCATTCGATTCAGCTCGTGGCAGCCAGTCTAAAAAACACTATCTTGGACTTCTCTGCATGTTTCCCAGGCGAGCAATTGGCAGCATGTTCAGAACCATGTTTCTGTGAATAACTCCTGAACCGTAAGTCCTAGACGCTCGCTCTTGGCTGCATTCGATTCAGCTCGTGGCAGCCAGTCTAAAAAACACTATCTTGGACTTCTCTGCATGTTTCCCAGGCGAGCAATTGGCAGCATGTTCAGAACCATGTTTCTGTGAATAACTCCTGAACCGTAAGTCACAGACTCTCGCTCTTGGCTGCATTCGATTCAGCTCGTGGCAGCCAGTCTAAAAAACACTATCTTGGACTTCTCTGCATGTTCCTAAGGCAAATGTTTCTAAAGCTAATTCTTGAACCGTAAGTCCTAGACGCTCGATCTTGGCGGCATTCGTCTCAGCGCCTGGCAATTAGTATAGGAGCACTGTGTTTGACTTCTCTGGATGTTTCCCAGGCGAGTTATTGACAAGTAAATCCTAGACGCTCGATCTTGGTTATTTTCGCTTTCGCGGCTGGCAGTAAAAGAACCATGTTTCTGTGAATAACTCCTGAACCGTAAGTCCTAGACGCTCGCTCTTGGCTGCATTCGATTCAGCTCGTGGCAGCCAGTCTAAAAAACACTATCTTGGACTTCTCTGCATGTTTCCCAGGCGAGCAATTGGCAGCATGTTCAGAACCATGTTTCTGTGAATAACTCCTGAACCGTAAGTCCTAGACGCTCGCTCTTGGCTGCATTCGATTCAGCTCGTGGCAGCCAGTCTAAAAAACACTATCTTGGACTTCTCTGCATGTTTCCCAGGCGAGCAATTGGCAGCATGTTCAGAACCATGTTTCTGTGAATAACTCCTGAACCGTAAGTCACAGACTCTCGCTCTTGGCTGCATTCGATTCAGCTCGTGGCAGCCAGTCTAAAAAACACTATCTTGGACTTCTCTGCATGTTCCTAAGGCAAATGTTTCTAAAGCTAATTCTTGAACCGTAAGTCCTAGACGCTCGATCTTGGCGGCATTCGTCTCAGCGCCTGGCAATTAGTATAGGAGCACTGTGTTTGACTTCTCTGGATGTTTCCCAGGCGAGTTATTGACAAGTAAATCCTAGACGCTCGATCTTGGTTATTTTCGCTTTCGCGGCTGGCAGTAAAAGAACCATGTTTCTGTGAATAACTCCTGAACCGTAAGTCCTAGACGCTCGCTCTTGGCTGCATTCGATTCAGCTCGTGGCAGCCAGTCTAAAAAACACTATCTTGGACTTCTCTGCATGTTTCCCAGGCGAGCAATTGGCAGCATGTTCAGAACCATGTTTCTGTGAATAACTCCTGAACCGTAAGTCCTAGACGCTCGCTCTTGGCTGCATTCGATTCAGCTCGTGGCAGCCAGTCTAAAAAACACTATCTTGGACTTCTCTGCATGTTTCCCAGGCGAGCAATTGGCAGCATGTTCAGAACCATGTTTCTGTGAATAACTCCTGAACCGTAAGTCCTAGACGCTCGCTCTTGGCTGCATTCGATTCAGCTCGTGGCAGCCAGTCTAAAAAACACTATCTTGGACTTCTCTGCATGTTCCTAAGGCAAATGTTTCTAAAGCTAATTCTTGAACCGTAAGTCCTAGACGCTCGATCTTGGCGGCATTCGTCTCAGCGCCTGGCAATTAGTATAGGAGCACTGTGTTTGACTTCTCTGGATGTTTCCCAGGCGAGTTATTGACAAGTAAATCCTAGACGCTCGATCTTGGTTATTTTCGCTTTCGCGGCTGGCAGTAAAAGAACCATGTTTCTGTGAATAACTCCTGAACCGTAAGTCCTAGACGCTCGCTCTTGGCTGCATTCGATTCAGCTCGTGGCAGCCAGTCTAAAAAACACTATCTTGGACTTCTCTGCATGTTTCCCAGGCGAGCAATTGGCAGCATGTTCAGAACCATGTTTCTGTGAATAACTCCTGAACCGTAAGTCCTAGACGCTCGCTCTCGGCTGCATTCGATTCAGCTCGTGGCAGCCAGTCTAAAAAACACTATCTTGGACTTCTCTGCATGTTTCCCAGGCGAGCAATTGGCAGCATGTTCAGAACCATGTTTCTGTGAATAACTCCTGAACCGTAAGTCCTAGACGCTCGCTCTTGGCTGCATTCGATTCAGCTCGTGGCAGCCAGTCTAAAAAACACTATCTTGGACTTCTCTGCATGTTTCCCAGGCGAGAAATTGGCAGCATGTTCAGAACCATGTTTCTGTGAATAACTCCTGAACCGTAAGTCCTAGACGCTCGCTCTTGGCTGCATTCGATTCAGCTCGTGGCAGCCAGTCTAAAAAACACTATCTTGGACTTCTCTGCATGTTTCCCAGGCGAGAAATTGGCAGCATGTTCAGAACCATGTTTCTGTGAATAACTCCTGAACCGTAAGTCCTAGACGCTCGCTCTTGGCTGCATTCGATTCAGCTCGTGGCAGCCAGTCTAAAAAACACTATCTTGGACTTCTCTGCATGTTTCCCAGGCGAGAAATTGGCAGCATGTTCAGAACCATGTTTCTGTGAATAACTCCTGAACCGTAAGTCCTAGACGCTCGATCTTGGCGGCATTCGTCTCAGCGCCTGGCAATTAGTATAGGAGCACTGTGTTTGACTTCTCTGGATGTTTCCCAGGCGAGTTATTGACAAGTAAATCCTAGACGCTCGATATTGGTTATTTTCGCTTTCGCGGCTGGCAGTAAAAGAACCATGTTTCTGTGAATAACTCCTGAACCGTAAGTCCTAGACGCTCGCTCTTGGCTGCATTCGATTCAGCTCGTGGCAGCCAGTCTAAAAAACACTATCTTGGACTTCTCTGCATGTTTCCCAGGCGAGCAATTGGCAGCATGTTCAGAACCATGTTTCTGTGAATAACTCCTGAACCGTAAGTCCTAGACGCTCGCTCTTGGCTGCATTCGATTCAGCTCGTGGCAGCCAGTCTAAAAAACACTATCTTGGACTTCTCTGCATGTTTCCCAGGCGAGAAATTGGCAGCATGTTCAGAACCATGTTTCTGTGAATAACTCCTGAACCGTAAGTCCTAGACGCTCGCTCTTGGCTGCATTCGATTCAGCTCGTGGCAGCCAGTCTAAAAAACACTATCTCGGACTTCTCTGCATGTTTCCCAGGCGAGCAATTGGCAGCATGTTCAGAACCATGTTTCTGTGAATAACTCCTGAACCGTAAGTCCTAGACGCTCGCTCTTGGCTGCATTCGATTCAGCTCGTGGCAGCCAGTCTAAAAAACACTATCTTGGACTTCTCTGCATGTTTCCCAGGCGAGAAATTGGCAGCATGTTCAGAACCATGTTTCTGTGAATAACTCCTGAACCGTAAGTCCTAGACGCTCGATCTTGGCGGCATTCGTCTCAGCGCCTGGCAATTAGTATAGGAGCACTGTGTTTGACTTCTCTGGATGTTTCCCAGGCGAGTTATTGACAAGTAAATCCTAGACGCTCGATCTTGGTTATTTTCGCTTTCGCGGCTGGCAGTAAAAGAACCATGTTTCTGTGAATAACTCCTGAACCGTAAGTCCTAGACGCTCGCTCTTGGCTGCATTCGATTCAGCTCGTGGCAGCCAGTCTAAAAAACACTATCTTGGACTTCTCTGCATGTTTCCCAGGCGAGCAATTGGCAGCATGTTCAGAACCATGTTTCTGTGAATAACTCCTGAACCGTAAGTCCTAGACGCTCGCTCTTGGCTGCATTCGATTCAGCTCGTGGCAGCCAGTCTAAAAAACACTATCTTGGACTTCTCTGCATGTTTCCCAGGCGAGCAATTGGCAGCATGTTCAGAACCATGTTTCTGTGAATAACTCCTGAACCGTAAGTCACAGACTCTCGCTCTTGGCTGCATTCGATTCAGCTCGTGGCAGCCAGTCTAAAAAACACTATCTTGGACTTCTCTGCATGTTCCTAAGGCAAATGTTTCTAAAGCTAATTCTTGAACCGTAAGTCCTAGACGCTCGATCTTGGCGGCATTCGTCTCAGCGCCTGGCAATTAGTATAGGAGCACTGTGTTTGACTTCTCTGGATGTTTCCCAGGCGAGTTATTGACAAGTAAATCCTAGACGCTCGATCTTGGTTATTTTCGCTTTCGCGGCTGGCAGTAAAAGAACCATGTTTCTGTGAATAACTCCTGAACCGTAAGTCCTAGACGCTCGCTCTTGGCTGCATTCGATTCAGCTCGTGGCAGCCAGTCTAAAAAACACTATCTTGGACTTCTCTGCATGTTTCCCAGGCGAGCAATTGGCAGCATGTTCAGAACCATGTTTCTGTGAATAACTCCTGAACCGTAAGTCCTAGACGCTCGCTCTTGGCTGCATTCGATTCAGCTCGTGGCAGCCAGTCTAAAAAACACTATCTTGGACTTCTCTGCATGTTTCCCAGGCGAGCAATTGGCAGCATGTTCAGAACCATGTTTCTGTGAATAACTCCTGAACCGTAAGTCCTAGACGCTCGCTCTTGGCTGCATTCGATTCAGCTCGTGGCAGCCAGTCTAAAAAACACTATCTTGGACTTCTCTGCATGTTCCTAAGGCAAATGTTTCTAAAGCTAATTCTTGAACCGTAAGTCCTAGACGCTCGATCTTGGCGGCATTCGTCTCAGCGCCTGGCAATTAGTATAGGAGCACTGTGTTTGACTTCTCTGGATGTTTCCCAGGCGAGTTATTGACAAGTAAATCCTAGACGCTCGATCTTGGTTATTTTCGCTTTCGCGGCTGGCAGTAAAAGAACCATGTTTCTGTGAATAACTCCTGAACCGTAAGTCCTAGACGCTCGCTCTTGGCTGCATTCGATTCAGCTCGTGGCAGCCAGTCTAAAAAACACTATCTTGGACTTCTCTGCATGTTTCCCAGGCGAGCAATTGGCAGCATGTTCAGAACCATGTTTCTGTGAATAACTCCTGAACCGTAAGTCCTAGACGCTCGCTCTTGGCTGCATTCGATTCAGCTCGTGGCAGCCAGTCTAAAAAACACTATCTTGGACTTCTCTGCATGTTTCCCAGGCGAGAAATTGGCAGCATGTTCAGAACCATGTTTCTGTGAATAACTCCTGAACCGTAAGTCCTAGACGCTCGATCTTGGCGGCATTCGTCTCAGCGCCTGGCAATTAGTATAGGAGCACTGTGTTTGACTTCTCTGGATGTTTCCCAGGCGAGTTATTGACAAGTAAATCCTAGACGCTCGATCTTGGTTATTTTCGCTTTCGCGGCTGGCAGTAAAAGAACCATGTTTCTGTGAATAACTCCTGAACCGTAAGTCCTAGACGCTCGCTCTTGGCTGCATTCGATTCAGCTCGTGGCAGCCAGTCTAAAAAACACTATCTTGGACTTCTCTGCATGTTTCCCAGGCGAGCAATTGGCAGCATGTTCAGAACCATGTTTCTGTGAATAACTCCTGAACCGTAAGTCCTAGACGCTCGCTCTTGGCTGCATTCGATTCAGCTCGTGGCAGCCAGTCTAAAAAACACTATCTTGGACTTCTCTGCATGTTTCCCAGGCGAGAAATTGGCAGCATGTTCAGAACCATGTTTCTGTGAATAACTCCTGAACCGTAAGTCCTAGACGCTCGATCTTGGCGGCATTCGTCTCAGCGCCTGGCAATTAGTATAGGAGCACTGTGTTTGACTTCTCTGGATGTTTCCCAGGCGAGTTATTGACAAGTAAATCCTAGACGCTCGATCTTGGTTATTTTCGCTTTCGCGGCTGGCAGTAAAAGAACCATGTTTCTGTGAATAACTCCTGAACCGTAAGTCCTAGACGCTCGCTCTTGGCTGCATTCGATTCAGCTCGTGGCAGCCAGTCTAAAAAACACTATCTTGGACTTCTCTGCATGTTTCCCAGGCGAGCAATTGGCAGCATGTTCAGAACCATGTTTCTGTGAATAACTCCTGAACCGTAAGTCCTAGACGCTCGCTCTTGGCTGCATTCGATTCAGCTCGTGGCAGCCAGTCTAAAAAACACTATCTTGGACTTCTCTGCATGTTTCCCAGGCGAGAAATTGGCAGCATGTTCAGAACCATGTTTCTGTGAATAACTCCTGAACCGTAAGTCCTAGACGCTCGCTCTTGGCTGCATTCGATTCAGCTCGTGGCAGCCAGTCTAAAAAACACTATCTTGGACTTCTCTGCATGTTTCCCAGGCGAGCAATTGGCAGCATGTTCAGAACCATGTTTCTGTGAATAACTCCTGAACCGTAAGTCCTAGACGCTCGCTCTTGGCTGCATTCGATTCAGCTCGTGGCAGCCAGTCTAAAAAACACTATCTTGGACTTCTCTGCATGTTTCCCAGGCGAGAAATTGGCAGCATGTTCAGAACCATGTTTCTGTGAATAACTCCTGAACCGTAAGTCCTAGACGCTCGCTCTTGGCTGCATTCGATTCAGCTCGTGGCAGCCAGTCTAAAAAACACTATCTTGGACTTCTCTGCATGTTTCCCAGGCGAGAAATTGGCAGCATGTTCAGAACCATGTTTCTGTGAATAACTCCTGAACCGTAAGTCCTAGACGCTCGCTCTTGGCTGCATTCGATTCAGCTCGTGGCAGCCAGTCTAAAAAACACTATCTTGGACTTCTCTGCATGTTTCCCAGGCGAGAAATTGGCAGCATGTTCAGAACCATGTTTCTGTGAATAACTCCTGAACCGTAAGTCCTAGACGCTCGCTCTTGGCTGCATTCGATTCAGCTCGTGGCAGCCAGTCTAAAAAACACTATCTTGGACTTCTCTGCATGTTTCCCAGGCGAGAAATTGGCAGCATGTTCAGAACCATGTTTCTGTGAATAACTCCTGAACCGTAAGTCCTAGACGCTCGCTCTTGGCTGCATTCGATTCAGCTCGTGGCAGCCAGTCTAAAAAACACTATCTTGGACTTCTCTGCATGTTTCCCAGGCGAGAAATTGGCAGCATGTTCAGAACCATGTTTCTGTGAATAACTCCTGAACCGTAAGTCCTAGACGCTCGATCTTGGCGGCATTCGTCTCAGCGCCTGGCAATTAGTATAGGAGCACTGTGTTTGACTTCTCTGGATGTTTCCCAGGCGAGTTATTGACAAGTAAATCCTAGACGCTCGATCTTGGTTATTTTCGCTTTCGCGGCTGGCAGTAAAAGAACCATGTTTCTGTGAATAACTCCTGAACCGTAAGTCCTAGACGCTCGCTCTTGGCTGCATTCGATTCAGCTCGTGGCAGCCAGTCTAAAAAACACTATCTTGGACTTCTCTGCATGTTTCCCAGGCGAGCAATTGGCAGCATGTTCAGAACCATGTTTCTGTGAATAACTCCTGAACCGTAAGTCCTAGACGCTCGCTCTTGGCTGCATTCGATTCAGCTCGTGGCAGCCAGTCTAAAAAACACTATCTTGGACTTCTCTGCATGTTTCCCAGGCGAGCAATTGGCAGCATGTTCAGAACCATGTTTCTGTGAATAACTCCTGAACCGTAAGTCACAGACTCTCGCTCTTGGCTGCATTCGATTCAGCTCGTGGCAGCCAGTCTAAAAAACACTATCTTGGACTTCTCTGCATGTTCCTAAGGCAAATGTTTCTAAAGCTAATTCTTGAACCGTAAGTCCTAGACGCTCGATCTTGGCGGCATTCGTCTCAGCGCCTGGCAATTAGTATAGGAGCACTGTGTTTGACTTCTCTGGATGTTTCCCAGGCGAGTTATTGACAAGTAAATCCTAGACGCTCGATCTTGGTTATTTTCGCTTTCGCGGCTGGCAGTAAAAGAACCATGTTTCTGTGAATAACTCCTGAACCGTAAGTCCTAGACGCTCGCTCTTGGCTGCATTCGATTCAGCTCGTGGCAGCCAGTCTAAAAAACACTATCTTGGACTTCTCTGCATGTTTCCCAGGCGAGCAATTGGCAGCATGTTCAGAACCATGTTTCTGTGAATAACTCCTGAACCGTAAGTCCTAGACGCTCGCTCTTGGCTGCATTCGATTCAGCTCGTGGCAGCCAGTCTAAAAAACACTATCTTGGACTTCTCTGCATGTTCCTAAGGCAAATGTTTCTAAAGCTAATTCTTGAACCGTAAGTCCTAGACGCTCGATCTTGGCGGCATTCGTCTCAGCGCCTGGCAATTAGTATAGGAGCACTGTGTTTGACTTCTCTGGATGTTTCCCAGGCGAGTTATTGACAAGTAAATCCTAGACGCTCGATCTTGGTTATTTTCGCTTTCGCGGCTGGCAGTAAAAGAACCATGTTTCTGTGAATAACTCCTGAACCGTAAGTCCTAGACGCTCGCTCTTGGCTGCATTCGATTCAGCTCGTGGCAGCCAGTCTAAAAAACACTATCTTGGACTTCTCTGCATGTTTCCCAGGCGAGCAATTGGCAGCATGTTCAGAACCATGTTTCTGTGAATAACTCCTGAACCGTAAGTCCTAGACGCTCGCTCTTGGCTGCATTCGATTCAGCTCGTGGCAGCCAGTCTAAAAAACACTATCTTGGACTTCTCTGCATGTTTCCCAGGCGAGAAATTGGCAGCATGTTCAGAACCATGTTTCTGTGAATAACTCCTGAACCGTAAGTCCTAGACGCTCGATCTTGGCGGCATTCGTCTCAGCGCCTGGCAATTAGTATAGGAGCACTGTGTTTGACTTCTCTGGATGTTTCCCAGGCGAGTTATTGACAAGTAAATCCTAGACGCTCGATCTTGGTTATTTTCGCTTTCGCGGCTGGCAGTAAAAGAACCATGTTTCTGTGAATAACTCCTGAACCGTAAGTCCTAGACGCTCGCTCTTGGCTGCATTCGATTCAGCTCGTGGCAGCCAGTCTAAAAAACACTATCTTGGACTTCTCTGCATGTTTCCCAGGCGAGCAATTGGCAGCATGTTCAGAACCATGTTTCTGTGAATAACTCCTGAACCGTAAGTCCTAGACGCTCGCTCTTGGCTGCATTCGATTCAGCTCGTGGCAGCCAGTCTAAAAAACACTATCTTGGACTTCTCTGCATGTTTCCCAGGCGAGAAATTGGCAGCATGTTCAGAACCATGTTTCTGTGAATAACTCCTGAACCGTAAGTCCTAGACGCTCGCTCTTGGCTGCATTCGATTCAGCTCGTGGCAGCCAGTCTAAAAAACACTATCTTGGACTTCTCTGCATGTTTCCCAGGCGAGCAATTGGCAGCATGTTCAGAACCATGTTTCTGTGAATAACTCCTGAACCGTAAGTCCTAGACGCTCGCTCTTGGCTGCATTCGATTCAGCTCGTGGCAGCCAGTCTAAAAAACACTATCTTGGACTTCTCTGCATGTTTCCCAGGCGAGAAATTGGCAGCATGTTCAGAACCATGTTTCTGTGAATAACTCCTGAACCGTAAGTCCTAGACGCTCGCTCTTGGCTGCATTCGATTCAGCTCGTGGCAGCCAGTCTAAAAAACACTATCTTGGACTTCTCTGCATGTTTCCCAGGCGAGAAATTGGCAGCATGTTCAGAACCATGTTTCTGTGAATAACTCCTGAACCGTAAGTCCTAGACGCTCGCTCTTGGCTGCATTCGATTCAGCTCGTGGCAGCCAGTCTAAAAAACACTATCTTGGACTTCTCTGCATGTTTCCCAGGCGAGAAATTGGCAGCATGTTCAGAACCATGTTTCTGTGAATAACTCCTGAACCGTAAGTCCTAGACGCTCGCTCTTGGCTGCATTCGATTCAGCTCGTGGCAGCCAGTCTAAAAAACACTATCTTGGACTTCTCTGCATGTTTCCCAGGCGAGAAATTGGCAGCATGTTCAGAACCATGTTTCTGTGAATAACTCCTGAACCGTAAGTCCTAGACGCTCGATCTTGGCGGCATTCGTCTCAGCGCCTGGCAATTAGTATAGGAGCACTGTGTTTGACTTCTCTGGATGTTTCCCAGGCGAGTTATTGACAAGTAAATCCTAGACGCTCGATCTTGGTTATTTTCGCTTTCGCGGCTGGCAGTAAAAGAACCATGTTTCTGTGAATAACTCCTGAACCGTAAGTCCTAGACGCTCGCTCTTGGCTGCATTCGATTCAGCTCGTGGCAGCCAGTCTAAAAAACACTATCTTGGACTTCTCTGCATGTTTCCCAGGCGAGAAATTGGCAGCATGTTCAGAACCATGTTTCTGTGAATAACTCCTGAACCGTAAGTCCTAGACGCTCGATCTTGGCGGCATTCGTCTCAGCGCCTGGCAATTAGTATAGGAGCACTGTGTTTGACTTCTCTGGATGTTTCCCAGGCGAGTTATTGACAAGTAAATCCTAGACGCTCGATATTGGTTATTTTCGCTTTCGCGGCTGGCAGTAAAAGAACCATGTTTCTGTGAATAACTCCTGAACCGTAAGTCCTAGACGCTCGCTCTTGGCTGCATTCGATTCAGCTCGTGGCAGCCAGTCTAAAAAACACTATCTTGGACTTCTCTGCATGTTTCCCAGGCGAGCAATTGGCAGCATGTTCAGAACCATGTTTCTGTGAATAACTCCTGAACCGTAAGTCCTAGACGCTCGCTCTTGGCTGCATTCGATTCAGCTCGTGGCAGCCAGTCTAAAAAACACTATCTTGGACTTCTCTGCATGTTTCCCAGGCGAGAAATTGGCAGCATGTTCAGAACCATGTTTCTGTGAATAACTCCTGAACCGTAAGTCCTAGACGCTCGCTCTTGGCTGCATTCGATTCAGCTCGTGGCAGCCAGTCTAAAAAACACTATCTCGGACTTCTCTGCATGTTTCCCAGGCGAGCAATTGGCAGCATGTTCAGAACCATGTTTCTGTGAATAACTCCTGAACCGTAAGTCCTAGACGCTCGCTCTTGGCTGCATTCGATTCAGCTCGTGGCAGCCAGTCTAAAAAACACTATCTTGGACTTCTCTGCATGTTTCCCAGGCGAGAAATTGGCAGCATGTTCAGAACCATGTTTCTGTGAATAACTCCTGAACCGTAAGTCCTAGACGCTCGATCTTGGCGGCATTCGTCTCAGCGCCTGGCAATTAGTATAGGAGCACTGTGTTTGACTTCTCTGGATGTTTCCCAGGCGAGTTATTGACAAGTAAATCCTAGACGCTCGATCTTGGTTATTTTCGCTTTCGCGGCTGGCAGTAAAAGAACCATGTTTCTGTGAATAACTCCTGAACCGTAAGTCCTAGACGCTCGCTCTTGGCTGCATTCGATTCAGCTCGTGGCAGCCAGTCTAAAAAACACTATCTTGGACTTCTCTGCATGTTTCCCAGGCGAGCAATTGGCAGCATGTTCAGAACCATGTTTCTGTGAATAACTCCTGAACCGTAAGTCCTAGACGATCGCTCTTGGCTGCATTCGATTCAGCTCGTGGCAGCCAGTCTAAAAAACACTATCTTGGACTTCTCTGCATGTTTCCCAGGCGAGAAATTGGCAGCATGTTCAGAACCATGTTTCTGTGAATAACTCCTGAACCGTAAGTCCTAGACGCTCGCTCTTGGCTGCATTCGATTCAGCTCGTGGCAGCCAGTCTAAAAAACACTATCTTGGACTTCTCTGCATGTTTCCCAGGCGAGAAATTGGCAGCATGTTCAGAACCATGTTTCTGTGAATAACTCCTGAACCGTAAGTCCTAGACGCTCGCTCTTGGCTGCATTCGATTCAGCTCGTGGCAGCCAGTCTAAAAAACACTATCTTGGACTTCTCTGCATGTTTCCCAGGCGAGAAATTGGCAGCATGTTCAGAACCATGTTTCTGTGAATAACTCCTGAACCGTAAGTCCTAGACGCTCGATCTTGGCGGCATTCGTCTCAGCGCCTGGCAATTAGTATAGGAGCACTGTGTTTGACTTCTCTGGATGTTTCCCAGGCGAGTTATTGACAAGTAAATCCTAGACGCTCGATCTTGGTTATTTTCGCTTTCGCGGCTGGCAGTAAAAGAACCATGTTTCTGTGAATAACTCCTGAACCGTAAGTCCTAGACGCTCGCTCTTGGCTGCATTCGATTCAGCTCGTGGCAGCCAGTCTAAAAAACACTATCTTGGACTTCTCTGCATGTTTCCCAGGCGAGCAATTGGCAGCATGTTCAGAACCATGTTTCTGTGAATAACTCCTGAACCGTAAGTCCTAGACGCTCGCTCTTGGCTGCATTCGATTCAGCTCGTGGCAGCCAGTCTAAAAAACACTATCTTGGACTTCTCTGCATGTTTCCCAGGCGAGAAATTGGCAGCATGTTCAGAACCATGTTTCTGTGAATAACTCCTGAACCGTAAGTCCTAGACGCTCGCTCTTGGCTGCATTCGATTCAGCTCGTGGCAGCCAGTCTAAAAAACACTATCTTGGACTTCTCTGCATGTTTCCCAGGCGAGCAATTGGCAGCATGTTCAGAACCATGTTTCTGTGAATAACTCCTGAACCGTAAGTCCTAGACGCTCGCTCTTGGCTGCATTCGATTCAGCTCGTGGCAGCCAGTCTAAAAAACACTATCTTGGACTTCTCTGCATGTTTCCCAGGCGAGAAATTGGCAGCATGTTCAGAACCATGTTTCTGTGAATAACTCCTGAACCGTAAGTCCTAGACGCTCGCTCTTGGCTGCATTCGATTCAGCTCGTGGCAGCCAGTCTAAAAAACACTATCTTGGACTTCTCTGCATGTTTCCCAGGCGAGCAATTGGCAGCATGTTCAGAACCATGTTTCTGTGAATAACTCCTGAACCGTAAGTCCTAGACGCTCGCTCTTGGCTGCATTCGATTCAGCTCGTGGCAGCCAGTCTAAAAAACACTATCTTGGACTTCTCTGCATGTTCCTAAGGCAAATGTTTCTAAAGCTAATTCTTGAACCGTAAGTCCTAGACGCTCGATCTTGGCGGCATTCGTCTCAGCGCCTGGCAATTAGTATAGGAGCACTGTGTTTGACTTCTCTGGATGTTTCCCAGGCGAGTTATTGACAAGTAAATCCTAGACGCTCGATCTTGGTTATTTTCGCTTTCGCGGCTGGCAGTAAAAGAACCATGTTTCTGTGAATAACTCCTGAACCGTAAGTCCTAGACGCTCGCTCTTGGCTGCATTCGATTCAGCTCGTGGCAGCCAGTCTAAAAAACACTATCTTGGACTTCTCTGCATGTTTCCCAGGCGAGCAATTGGCAGCATGTTCAGAACCATGTTTCTGTGAATAACTCCTGAACCGTAAGTCCTAGACGCTCGCTCTTGGCTGCATTCGATTCAGCTCGTGGCAGCCAGTCTAAAAAACACTATCTTGGACTTCTCTGCATGTTTCCCAGGCGAGAAATTGGCAGCATGTTCAGAACCATGTTTCTGTGAATAACTCCTGAACCGTAAGTCCTAGACGCTCGATCTTGGCGGCATTCGTCTCAGCGCCTGGCAATTAGTATAGGAGCACTGTGTTTGACTTCTCTGGATGTTTCCCAGGCGAGTTATTGACAAGTAAATCCTAGACGCTCGATCTTGGTTATTTTCGCTTTCGCGGCTGGCAGTAAAAGAACCATGTTTCTGTGAATAACTCCTGAACCGTAAGTCCTAGACGCTCGCTCTTGGCTGCATTCGATTCAGCTCGTGGCAGCCAGTCTAAAAAACACTATCTTGGACTTCTCTGCATGTTTCCCAGGCGAGCAATTGGCAGCATGTTCAGAACCATGTTTCTGTGAATAACTCCTGAACCGTAAGTCCTAGACGCTCGCTCTTGGCTGCATTCGATTCAGCTCGTGGCAGCCAGTCTAAAAAACACTATCTTGGACTTCTCTGCATGTTTCCCAGGCGAGAAATTGGCAGCATGTTCAGAACCATGTTTCTGTGAATAACTCCTGAACCGTAAGTCCTAGACGCTCGCTCTTGGCTGCATTCGATTCAGCTCGTGGCAGCCAGTCTAAAAAACACTATCTTGGACTTCTCTGCATGTTTCCCAGGCGAGCAATTGGCAGCATGTTCAGAACCATGTTTCTGTGAATAACTCCTGAACCGTAAGTCCTAGACGCTCGCTCTTGGCTGCATTCGATTCAGCTCGTGGCAGCCAGTCTAAAAAACACTATCTTGGACTTCTCTGCATGTTTCCCAGGCGAGAAATTGGCAGCATGTTCAGAACCATGTTTCTGTGAATAACTCCTGAACCGTAAGTCCTAGACGCTCGCTCTTGGCTGCATTCGATTCAGCTCGTGGCAGCCAGTCTAAAAAACACTATCTTGGACTTCTCTGCATGTTTCCCAGGCGAGAAATTGGCAGCATGTTCAGAACCATGTTTCTGTGAATAACTCCTGAACCGTAAGTCCTAGACGCTCGCTCTTGGCTGCATTCGATTCAGCTCGTGGCAGCCAGTCTAAAAAACACTATCTTGGACTTCTCTGCATGTTTCCCAGGCGAGAAATTGGCAGCATGTTCAGAACCATGTTTCTGTGAATAACTCCTGAACCGTAAGTCCTAGACGCTCGCTCTTGGCTGCATTCGATTCAGCTCGTGGCAGCCAGTCTAAAAAACACTATCTTGGACTTCTCTGCATGTTTCCCAGGCGAGAAATTGGCAGCATGTTCAGAACCATGTTTCTGTGAATAACTCCTGAACCGTAAGTCCTAGACGCTCGATCTTGGCGGCATTCGTCTCAGCGCCTGGCAATTAGTATAGGAGCACTGTGTTTGACTTCTCTGGATGTTTCCCAGGCGAGTTATTGACAAGTAAATCCTAGACGCTCGATCTTGGTTATTTTCGCTTTCGCGGCTGGCAGTAAAAGAACCATGTTTCTGTGAATAACTCCTGAACCGTAAGTCCTAGACGCTCGCTCTTGGCTGCATTCGATTCAGCTCGTGGCAGCCAGTCTAAAAAACACTATCTTGGACTTCTCTGCATGTTTCCCAGGCGAGAAATTGGCAGCATGTTCAGAACCATGTTTCTGTGAATAACTCCTGAACCGTAAGTCCTAGACGCTCGATCTTGGCGGCATTCGTCTCAGCGCCTGGCAATTAGTATAGGAGCACTGTGTTTGACTTCTCTGGATGTTTCCCAGGCGAGTTATTGACAAGTAAATCCTAGACGCTCGATATTGGTTATTTTCGCTTTCGCGGCTGGCAGTAAAAGAACCATGTTTCTGTGAATAACTCCTGAACCGTAAGTCCTAGACGCTCGCTCTTGGCTGCATTCGATTCAGCTCGTGGCAGCCAGTCTAAAAAACACTATCTTGGACTTCTCTGCATGTTTCCCAGGCGAGCAATTGGCAGCATGTTCAGAACCATGTTTCTGTGAATAACTCCTGAACCGTAAGTCCTAGACGCTCGCTCTTGGCTGCATTCGATTCAGCTCGTGGCAGCCAGTCTAAAAAACACTATCTTGGACTTCTCTGCATGTTTCCCAGGCGAGAAATTGGCAGCATGTTCAGAACCATGTTTCTGTGAATAACTCCTGAACCGTAAGTCCTAGACGCTCGCTCTTGGCTGCATTCGATTCAGCTCGTGGCAGCCAGTCTAAAAAACACTATCTCGGACTTCTCTGCATGTTTCCCAGGCGAGCAATTGGCAGCATGTTCAGAACCATGTTTCTGTGAATAACTCCTGAACCGTAAGTCCTAGACGCTCGCTCTTGGCTGCATTCGATTCAGCTCGTGGCAGCCAGTCTAAAAAACACTATCTTGGACTTCTCTGCATGTTTCCCAGGCGAGAAATTGGCAGCATGTTCAGAACCATGTTTCTGTGAATAACTCCTGAACCGTAAGTCCTAGACGCTCGATCTTGGCGGCATTCGTCTCAGCGCCTGGCAATTAGTATAGGAGCACTGTGTTTGACTTCTCTGGATGTTTCCCAGGCGAGTTATTGACAAGTAAATCCTAGACGCTCGATCTTGGTTATTTTCGCTTTCGCGGCTGGCAGTAAAAGAACCATGTTTCTGTGAATAACTCCTGAACCGTAAGTCCTAGACGCTCGCTCTTGGCTGCATTCGATTCAGCTCGTGGCAGCCAGTCTAAAAAACACTATCTTGGACTTCTCTGCATGTTTCCCAGGCGAGCAATTGGCAGCATGTTCAGAACCATGTTTCTGTGAATAACTCCTGAACCGTAAGTCACAGACTCTCGCTCTTGGCTGCATTCGATTCAGCTCGTGGCAGCCAGTCTAAAAAACACTATCTTGGACTTCTCTGCATGTTCCTAAGGCAAATGTTTCTAAAGCTAATTCTTGAACCGTAAGTCCTAGACGCTCGATCTTGGCGGCATTCGTCTCAGCGCCTGGCAATTAGTATAGGAGCACTGTGTTTGACTTCTCTGGATGTTTCCCAGGCGAGTTATTGACAAGTAAATCCTAGACGCTGGATCTTGGTTATTTTCGCTTTCGCGGCTGGCAGTAAAAGAACCATGTTTCTGTGAATAACTCCTGAACCGTAAGTCCTAGACGCTCGCTCTTGGCTGCATTCGATTCAGCTCGTGGCAGCCAGTCTAAAAAACACTATCTTGGACTTCTCTGCATGTTTCCCAGGCGAGCAATTGGCAGCATGTTCAGAACCATGTTTCTGTGAATAACTCCTGAACCGTAAGTCACAGACTCTCGCTCTTGGCTGCATTCGATTCAGCTCGTGGCAGCCAGTCTAAAAAACACTATCTTGGACTTCTCTGCATGTTCCTAAGGCAAATGTTTCTAAAGCTAATTCTTGAACCGTAAGTCCTAGACGCTCGATCTTGGCGGCATTCGTCTCAGCGCCTGGCAATTAGTATAGGAGCACTGTGTTTGACTTCTCTGGATGTTTCCCAGGCGAGTTATTGACAAGTAAATCCTAGACGCTGGATCTTGGTTATTTTCGCTTTCGCGGCTGGCAGTAAAAGAACCATGTTTCTGTGAATAACTCCTGAACCGTAAGTCCTAGACGCTCGCTCTTGGCTGCATTCGATTCAGCTCGTGGCAGCCAGTCTAAAAAACACTATCTTGGACTTCTCTGCATGTTTCCCAGGCGAGCAATTGGCAGCATGTTCAGAACCATGTTTCTGTGAATAACTCCTGAACCGTAAGTCCTAGACGCTCGCTCTTGGCTGCATTCGATTCAGCTCGTGGCAGCCAGTCTAAAAAACACTATCTTGGACTTCTCTGCATGTTCCTAAGGCAAATGTTTCTAAAGCTAATTCTTGAACCGTAAGTCCTAGACGCTCGATCTTGGCGGCATTCGTCTCAGCGCCTGGCAATTAGTATAGGAGCACTGTGTTTGACTTCTCTGGATGTTTCCCAGGCGAGTTATTGACAAGTAAACCCTAGACGCTCGATCTTGGTTATTTTCGCTTTCGCGGCTGGCAGTAAAAGAACCATGTTTCTGTGAATAACTCCTGAACCGTAAGTCCTAGACGCTCGCTCTTGGCTGCATTCGATTCAGCTCGTGGCAGCCAGTCTAAAAAACACTATCTTGGACTTCTCTGCATGTTTCCCAGGCGAGAAATTGGCAGCATGTTCAGAACCATGTTTCTGTGAATAACTCCTGAACCGTAAGTCCTAGACGCTCGATCTTGGCGGCATTCGTCTCAGCGCCTGGCAATTAGCATAGGAGCACTGTGTTTGACTTCTCTGGATGTTTCCCAGGCGAGTTATTGACAAGTAAATCCTAGACGCTCGATCTTGGTTATTTTCGCTTTCGCGGCTGGCAGTAAAAGAACCATGTTTCTGTGAATAACTCCTGAACCGTAAGTCCTAGACGCTCGCTCTTGGCTGCATTCGATTCAGCTCGTGGCAGCCAGTCTAAAAAACACTATCTTGGACTTCTCTGCATGTTTCCCAGGCGAGCAATTGGCAGCATGTTCAGAACCATGTTTCTGTGAATAACTCCTGAACCGTAAGTCCTAGACGCTCGCTCTTGGCTGCATTCGATTCAGCTCGTGGCAGCCAGTCTAAAAAACACTATCTTGGACTTCTCTGCATGTTTCCCAGGCGAGAAATTGGCAGCATGTTCAGAACCATGTTTCTGTGAATAACTCCTGAACCGTAAGTCCTAGACGCTCGCTCTTGGCTGCATTCGATTCAGCTCGTGGCAGCCAGTCTAAAAAACACTATCTTGGACTTCTCTGCATGTTTCCCAGGCGAGCAATTGGCAGCATGTTCAGAACCATGTTTCTGTGAATAACTCCTGAACCGTAAGTCCTAGACGCTCGCTCTTGGCTGCATTCGATTCAGCTCGTGGCAGCCAGTCTAAAAAACACTATCTTGGACTTCTCTGCATGTTTCCCAGGCGAGCAATTGGCAGCATGTTCAGAACCATGTTTCTGTGAATAACTCCTGAACCGTAAGTCCTAGACGCTCGCTCTTGGCTGCATTCGATTCAGCTCGTGGCAGCCAGTCTAAAAAACACTATCTTGGACTTCTCTGCATGTTTCCCAGGCGAGAAATTGGCAGCATGTTCAGAACCATGTTTCTGTGAATAACTCCTGAACCGTAAGTCCTAG
The DNA here is from genome assembly GCF_050947455.1 of Rhinoderma darwinii. NCBI lineage: Eukaryota > Metazoa > Chordata > Amphibia > Anura > Rhinodermatidae > Rhinoderma > Rhinoderma darwinii. The sequence goes on along the minus strand of NW_027464179.1, from coordinate 42,027 downwards.
ACGCTCGCTCTTGGCTGCATTCGATTCAGCTCGTGGCAGCCAGTCTAAAAAACACTATCTTGGACTTCTCTGCATGTTTCCCAGGCGAGCAATTGGCAGCATGTTCAGAACCATGTTTCTGTGAATAACTCCTGAACCGTAAGTCCTAGACGCTCGCTCTTGGCTGCATTCGATTCAGCTCGTGGCAGCCAGTCTAAAAAACACTATCTTGGACTTCTCTGCATGTTTCCCAGGCGAGAAATTGGCAGCATGTTCAGAACCATGTTTCTGTGAATAACTCCTGAACCGTAAGTCCTAGACGCTCGCTCTTGGCTGCATTCGATTCAGCTCGTGGCAGCCAGTCTAAAAAACACTATCTCGGACTTCTCTGCATGTTTCCCAGGCGAGCAATTGGCAGCATGTTCAGAACCATGTTTCTGTGAATAACTCCTGAACCGTAAGTCCTAGACGCTCGCTCTTGGCTGCATTCGATTCAGCTCGTGGCAGCCAGTCTAAAAAACACTATCTTGGACTTCTCTGCATGTTTCCCAGGCGAGAAATTGGCAGCATGTTCAGAACCATGTTTCTGTGAATAACTCCTGAACCGTAAGTCCTAGACGCTCGATCTTGGCGGCATTCGTCTCAGCGCCTGGCAATTAGTATAGGAGCACTGTGTTTGACTTCTCTGGATGTTTCCCAGGCGAGTTATTGACAAGTAAATCCTAGACGCTCGATCTTGGTTATTTTCGCTTTCGCGGCTGGCAGTAAAAGAACCATGTTTCTGTGAATAACTCCTGAACCGTAAGTCCTAGACGCTCGCTCTTGGCTGCATTCGATTCAGCTCGTGGCAGCCAGTCTAAAAAACACTATCTTGGACTTCTCTGCATGTTTCCCAGGCGAGCAATTGGCAGCATGTTCAGAACCATGTTTCTGTGAATAACTCCTGAACCGTAAGTCCTAGACGCTCGCTCTTGGCTGCATTCGATTCAGCTCGTGGCAGCCAGTCTAAAAAACACTATCTTGGACTTCTCTGCATGTTTCCCAGGCGAGAAATTGGCAGCATGTTCAGAACCATGTTTCTGTGAATAACTCCTGAACCGTAAGTCCTAGACGCTCGCTCTTGGCTGCATTCGATTCAGCTCGTGGCAGCCAGTCTAAAAAACACTATCTCGGACTTCTCTGCATGTTTCCCAGGCGAGCAATTGGCAGCATGTTCAGAACCATGTTTCTGTGAATAACTCCTGAACCGTAAGTCCTAGACGCTCGCTCTTGGCTGCATTCGATTCAGCTCGTGGCAGCCAGTCTAAAAAACACTATCTTGGACTTCTCTGCATGTTTCCCAGGCGAGAAATTGGCAGCATGTTCAGAACCATGTTTCTGTGAATAACTCCTGAACCGTAAGTCCTAGACGCTCGATCTTGGCGGCATTCGTCTCAGCGCCTGGCAATTAGTATAGGAGCACTGTGTTTGACTTCTCTGGATGTTTCCCAGGCGAGTTATTGACAAGTAAATCCTAGACGCTCGATCTTGGTTATTTTCGCTTTCGCGGCTGGCAGTAAAAGAACCATGTTTCTGTGAATAACTCCTGAACCGTAAGTCCTAGACGCTCGCTCTTGGCTGCATTCGATTCAGCTCGTGGCAGCCAGTCTAAAAAACACTATCTTGGACTTCTCTGCATGTTTCCCAGGCGAGCAATTGGCAGCATGTTCAGAACCATGTTTCTGTGAATAACTCCTGAACCGTAAGTCCTAGACGCTCGCTCTTGGCTGCATTCGATTCAGCTCGTGGCAGCCAGTCTAAAAAACACTATCTTGGACTTCTCTGCATGTTTCCCAGGCGAGAAATTGGCAGCATGTTCAGAACCATGTTTCTGTGAATAACTCCTGAACCGTAAGTCCTAGACGCTCGCTCTTGGCTGCATTCGATTCAGCTCGTGGCAGCCAGTCTAAAAAACACTATCTTGGACTTCTCTGCATGTTTCCCAGGCGAGCAATTGGCAGCATGTTCAGAACCATGTTTCTGTGAATAACTCCTGAACCGTAAGTCCTAGACGCTCGCTCTTGGCTGCATTCGATTCAGCTCGTGGCAGCCAGTCTAAAAAACACTATCTTGGACTTCTCTGCATGTTTCCCAGGCGAGAAATTGGCAGCATGTTCAGAACCATGTTTCTGTGAATAACTCCTGAACCGTAAGTCCTAGACGCTCGCTCTTGGCTGCATTCGATTCAGCTCGTGGCAGCCAGTCTAAAAAACACTATCTTGGACTTCTCTGCATGTTTCCCAGGCGAGAAATTGGCAGCATGTTCAGAACCATGTTTCTGTGAATAACTCCTGAACCGTAAGTCCTAGACGCTCGCTCTTGGCTGCATTCGATTCAGCTCGTGGCAGCCAGTCTAAAAAACACTATCTTGGACTTCTCTGCATGTTTCCCAGGCGAGAAATTGGCAGCATGTTCAGAACCATGTTTCTGTGAATAACTCCTGAACCGTAAGTCCTAGACGCTCGCTCTTGGCTGCATTCGATTCAGCTCGTGGCAGCCAGTCTAAAAAACACTATCTTGGACTTCTCTGCATGTTTCCCAGGCGAGAAATTGGCAGCATGTTCAGAACCATGTTTCTGTGAATAACTCCTGAACCGTAAGTCCTAGACGCTCGATCTTGGCGGCATTCGTCTCAGCGCCTGGCAATTAGTATAGGAGCACTGTGTTTGACTTCTCTGGATGTTTCCCAGGCGAGTTATTGACAAGTAAATCCTAGACGCTCGATCTTGGTTATTTTCGCTTTCGCGGCTGGCAGTAAAAGAACCATGTTTCTGTGAATAACTCCTGAACCGTAAGTCCTAGACGCTCGCTCTTGGCTGCATTCGATTCAGCTCGTGGCAGCCAGTCTAAAAAACACTATCTTGGACTTCTCTGCATGTTTCCCAGGCGAGAAATTGGCAGCATGTTCAGAACCATGTTTCTGTGAATAACTCCTGAACCGTAAGTCCTAGACGCTCGATCTTGGCGGCATTCGTCTCAGCGCCTGGCAATTAGTATAGGAGCACTGTGTTTGACTTCTCTGGATGTTTCCCAGGCGAGTTATTGACAAGTAAATCCTAGACGCTCGATATTGGTTATTTTCGCTTTCGCGGCTGGCAGTAAAAGAACCATGTTTCTGTGAATAACTCCTGAACCGTAAGTCCTAGACGCTCGCTCTTGGCTGCATTCGATTCAGCTCGTGGCAGCCAGTCTAAAAAACACTATCTTGGACTTCTCTGCATGTTTCCCAGGCGAGCAATTGGCAGCATGTTCAGAACCATGTTTCTGTGAATAACTCCTGAACCGTAAGTCCTAGACGCTCGCTCTTGGCTGCATTCGATTCAGCTCGTGGCAGCCAGTCTAAAAAACACTATCTTGGACTTCTCTGCATGTTTCCCAGGCGAGAAATTGGCAGCATGTTCAGAACCATGTTTCTGTGAATAACTCCTGAACCGTAAGTCCTAGACGCTCGCTCTTGGCTGCATTCGATTCAGCTCGTGGCAGCCAGTCTAAAAAACACTATCTCGGACTTCTCTGCATGTTTCCCAGGCGAGCAATTGGCAGCATGTTCAGAACCATGTTTCTGTGAATAACTCCTGAACCGTAAGTCCTAGACGCTCGCTCTTGGCTGCATTCGATTCAGCTCGTGGCAGCCAGTCTAAAAAACACTATCTTGGACTTCTCTGCATGTTTCCCAGGCGAGAAATTGGCAGCATGTTCAGAACCATGTTTCTGTGAATAACTCCTGAACCGTAAGTCCTAGACGCTCGATCTTGGCGGCATTCGTCTCAGCGCCTGGCAATTAGTATAGGAGCACTGTGTTTGACTTCTCTGGATGTTTCCCAGGCGAGTTATTGACAAGTAAATCCTAGACGCTCGATCTTGGTTATTTTCGCTTTCGCGGCTGGCAGTAAAAGAACCATGTTTCTGTGAATAACTCCTGAACCGTAAGTCCTAGACGCTCGCTCTTGGCTGCATTCGATTCAGCTCGTGGCAGCCAGTCTAAAAAACACTATCTTGGACTTCTCTGCATGTTTCCCAGGCGAGCAATTGGCAGCATGTTCAGAACCATGTTTCTGTGAATAACTCCTGAACCGTAAGTCCTAGACGATCGCTCTTGGCTGCATTCGATTCAGCTCGTGGCAGCCAGTCTAAAAAACACTATCTTGGACTTCTCTGCATGTTTCCCAGGCGAGAAATTGGCAGCATGTTCAGAACCATGTTTCTGTGAATAACTCCTGAACCGTAAGTCCTAGACGCTCGCTCTTGGCTGCATTCGATTCAGCTCGTGGCAGCCAGTCTAAAAAACACTATCTTGGACTTCTCTGCATGTTTCCCAGGCGAGAAATTGGCAGCATGTTCAGAACCATGTTTCTGTGAATAACTCCTGAACCGTAAGTCCTAGACGCTCGCTCTTGGCTGCATTCGATTCAGCTCGTGGCAGCCAGTCTAAAAAACACTATCTTGGACTTCTCTGCATGTTTCCCAGGCGAGAAATTGGCAGCATGTTCAGAACCATGTTTCTGTGAATAACTCCTGAACCGTAAGTCCTAGACGCTCGATCTTGGCGGCATTCGTCTCAGCGCCTGGCAATTAGTATAGGAGCACTGTGTTTGACTTCTCTGGATGTTTCCCAGGCGAGTTATTGACAAGTAAATCCTAGACGCTCGATCTTGGTTATTTTCGCTTTCGCGGCTGGCAGTAAAAGAACCATGTTTCTGTGAATAACTCCTGAACCGTAAGTCCTAGACGCTCGCTCTTGGCTGCATTCGATTCAGCTCGTGGCAGCCAGTCTAAAAAACACTATCTTGGACTTCTCTGCATGTTTCCCAGGCGAGCAATTGGCAGCATGTTCAGAACCATGTTTCTGTGAATAACTCCTGAACCGTAAGTCCTAGACGCTCGCTCTTGGCTGCATTCGATTCAGCTCGTGGCAGCCAGTCTAAAAAACACTATCTTGGACTTCTCTGCATGTTTCCCAGGCGAGAAATTGGCAGCATGTTCAGAACCATGTTTCTGTGAATAACTCCTGAACCGTAAGTCCTAGACGCTCGCTCTTGGCTGCATTCGATTCAGCTCGTGGCAGCCAGTCTAAAAAACACTATCTTGGACTTCTCTGCATGTTTCCCAGGCGAGCAATTGGCAGCATGTTCAGAACCATGTTTCTGTGAATAACTCCTGAACCGTAAGTCCTAGACGCTCGCTCTTGGCTGCATTCGATTCAGCTCGTGGCAGCCAGTCTAAAAAACACTATCTTGGACTTCTCTGCATGTTTCCCAGGCGAGAAATTGGCAGCATGTTCAGAACCATGTTTCTGTGAATAACTCCTGAACCGTAAGTCCTAGACGCTCGCTCTTGGCTGCATTCGATTCAGCTCGTGGCAGCCAGTCTAAAAAACACTATCTTGGACTTCTCTGCATGTTTCCCAGGCGAGCAATTGGCAGCATGTTCAGAACCATGTTTCTGTGAATAACTCCTGAACCGTAAGTCCTAGACGCTCGCTCTTGGCTGCATTCGATTCAGCTCGTGGCAGCCAGTCTAAAAAACACTATCTTGGACTTCTCTGCATGTTCCTAAGGCAAATGTTTCTAAAGCTAATTCTTGAACCGTAAGTCCTAGACGCTCGATCTTGGCGGCATTCGTCTCAGCGCCTGGCAATTAGTATAGGAGCACTGTGTTTGACTTCTCTGGATGTTTCCCAGGCGAGTTATTGACAAGTAAATCCTAGACGCTCGATCTTGGTTATTTTCGCTTTCGCGGCTGGCAGTAAAAGAACCATGTTTCTGTGAATAACTCCTGAACCGTAAGTCCTAGACGCTCGCTCTTGGCTGCATTCGATTCAGCTCGTGGCAGCCAGTCTAAAAAACACTATCTTGGACTTCTCTGCATGTTTCCCAGGCGAGCAATTGGCAGCATGTTCAGAACCATGTTTCTGTGAATAACTCCTGAACCGTAAGTCCTAGACGCTCGCTCTTGGCTGCATTCGATTCAGCTCGTGGCAGCCAGTCTAAAAAACACTATCTTGGACTTCTCTGCATGTTTCCCAGGCGAGAAATTGGCAGCATGTTCAGAACCATGTTTCTGTGAATAACTCCTGAACCGTAAGTCCTAGACGCTCGATCTTGGCGGCATTCGTCTCAGCGCCTGGCAATTAGTATAGGAGCACTGTGTTTGACTTCTCTGGATGTTTCCCAGGCGAGTTATTGACAAGTAAATCCTAGACGCTCGATCTTGGTTATTTTCGCTTTCGCGGCTGGCAGTAAAAGAACCATGTTTCTGTGAATAACTCCTGAACCGTAAGTCCTAGACGCTCGCTCTTGGCTGCATTCGATTCAGCTCGTGGCAGCCAGTCTAAAAAACACTATCTTGGACTTCTCTGCATGTTTCCCAGGCGAGCAATTGGCAGCATGTTCAGAACCATGTTTCTGTGAATAACTCCTGAACCGTAAGTCCTAGACGCTCGCTCTTGGCTGCATTCGATTCAGCTCGTGGCAGCCAGTCTAAAAAACACTATCTTGGACTTCTCTGCATGTTTCCCAGGCGAGAAATTGGCAGCATGTTCAGAACCATGTTTCTGTGAATAACTCCTGAACCGTAAGTCCTAGACGCTCGCTCTTGGCTGCATTCGATTCAGCTCGTGGCAGCCAGTCTAAAAAACACTATCTTGGACTTCTCTGCATGTTTCCCAGGCGAGCAATTGGCAGCATGTTCAGAACCATGTTTCTGTGAATAACTCCTGAACCGTAAGTCCTAGACGCTCGCTCTTGGCTGCATTCGATTCAGCTCGTGGCAGCCAGTCTAAAAAACACTATCTTGGACTTCTCTGCATGTTTCCCAGGCGAGAAATTGGCAGCATGTTCAGAACCATGTTTCTGTGAATAACTCCTGAACCGTAAGTCCTAGACGCTCGCTCTTGGCTGCATTCGATTCAGCTCGTGGCAGCCAGTCTAAAAAACACTATCTTGGACTTCTCTGCATGTTTCCCAGGCGAGAAATTGGCAGCATGTTCAGAACCATGTTTCTGTGAATAACTCCTGAACCGTAAGTCCTAGACGCTCGCTCTTGGCTGCATTCGATTCAGCTCGTGGCAGCCAGTCTAAAAAACACTATCTTGGACTTCTCTGCATGTTTCCCAGGCGAGAAATTGGCAGCATGTTCAGAACCATGTTTCTGTGAATAACTCCTGAACCGTAAGTCCTAGACGCTCGCTCTTGGCTGCATTCGATTCAGCTCGTGGCAGCCAGTCTAAAAAACACTATCTTGGACTTCTCTGCATGTTTCCCAGGCGAGAAATTGGCAGCATGTTCAGAACCATGTTTCTGTGAATAACTCCTGAACCGTAAGTCCTAGACGCTCGATCTTGGCGGCATTCGTCTCAGCGCCTGGCAATTAGTATAGGAGCACTGTGTTTGACTTCTCTGGATGTTTCCCAGGCGAGTTATTGACAAGTAAATCCTAGACGCTCGATCTTGGTTATTTTCGCTTTCGCGGCTGGCAGTAAAAGAACCATGTTTCTGTGAATAACTCCTGAACCGTAAGTCCTAGACGCTCGCTCTTGGCTGCATTCGATTCAGCTCGTGGCAGCCAGTCTAAAAAACACTATCTTGGACTTCTCTGCATGTTTCCCAGGCGAGAAATTGGCAGCATGTTCAGAACCATGTTTCTGTGAATAACTCCTGAACCGTAAGTCCTAGACGCTCGATCTTGGCGGCATTCGTCTCAGCGCCTGGCAATTAGTATAGGAGCACTGTGTTTGACTTCTCTGGATGTTTCCCAGGCGAGTTATTGACAAGTAAATCCTAGACGCTCGATATTGGTTATTTTCGCTTTCGCGGCTGGCAGTAAAAGAACCATGTTTCTGTGAATAACTCCTGAACCGTAAGTCCTAGACGCTCGCTCTTGGCTGCATTCGATTCAGCTCGTGGCAGCCAGTCTAAAAAACACTATCTTGGACTTCTCTGCATGTTTCCCAGGCGAGCAATTGGCAGCATGTTCAGAACCATGTTTCTGTGAATAACTCCTGAACCGTAAGTCCTAGACGCTCGCTCTTGGCTGCATTCGATTCAGCTCGTGGCAGCCAGTCTAAAAAACACTATCTTGGACTTCTCTGCATGTTTCCCAGGCGAGAAATTGGCAGCATGTTCAGAACCATGTTTCTGTGAATAACTCCTGAACCGTAAGTCCTAGACGCTCGCTCTTGGCTGCATTCGATTCAGCTCGTGGCAGCCAGTCTAAAAAACACTATCTCGGACTTCTCTGCATGTTTCCCAGGCGAGCAATTGGCAGCATGTTCAGAACCATGTTTCTGTGAATAACTCCTGAACCGTAAGTCCTAGACGCTCGCTCTTGGCTGCATTCGATTCAGCTCGTGGCAGCCAGTCTAAAAAACACTATCTTGGACTTCTCTGCATGTTTCCCAGGCGAGAAATTGGCAGCATGTTCAGAACCATGTTTCTGTGAATAACTCCTGAACCGTAAGTCCTAGACGCTCGATCTTGGCGGCATTCGTCTCAGCGCCTGGCAATTAGTATAGGAGCACTGTGTTTGACTTCTCTGGATGTTTCCCAGGCGAGTTATTGACAAGTAAATCCTAGACGCTCGATCTTGGTTATTTTCGCTTTCGCGGCTGGCAGTAAAAGAACCATGTTTCTGTGAATAACTCCTGAACCGTAAGTCCTAGACGCTCGCTCTTGGCTGCATTCGATTCAGCTCGTGGCAGCCAGTCTAAAAAACACTATCTTGGACTTCTCTGCATGTTTCCCAGGCGAGAAATTGGCAGCATGTTCAGAACCATGTTTCTGTGAATAACTCCTGAACCGTAAGTCCTAGACGCTCGATCTTGGCGGCATTCGTCTCAGCGCCTGGCAATTAGTATAGGAGCACTGTGTTTGACTTCTCTGGATGTTTCCCAGGCGAGTTATTGACAAGTAAATCCTAGACGCTCGATATTGGTTATTTTCGCTTTCGCGGCTGGCAGTAAAAGAACCATGTTTCTGTGAATAACTCCTGAACCGTAAGTCCTAGACGCTCGCTCTTGGCTGCATTCGATTCAGCTCGTGGCAGCCAGTCTAAAAAACACTATCTTGGACTTCTCTGCATGTTTCCCAGGCGAGCAATTGGCAGCATGTTCAGAACCATGTTTCTGTGAATAACTCCTGAACCGTAAGTCCTAGACGCTCGCTCTTGGCTGCATTCGATTCAGCTCGTGGCAGCCAGTCTAAAAAACACTATCTTGGACTTCTCTGCATGTTTCCCAGGCGAGAAATTGGCAGCATGTTCAGAACCATGTTTCTGTGAATAACTCCTGAACCGTAAGTCCTAGACGCTCGCTCTTGGCTGCATTCGATTCAGCTCGTGGCAGCCAGTCTAAAAAACACTATCTCGGACTTCTCTGCATGTTTCCCAGGCGAGCAATTGGCAGCATGTTCAGAACCATGTTTCTGTGAATAACTCCTGAACCGTAAGTCCTAGACGCTCGCTCTTGGCTGCATTCGATTCAGCTCGTGGCAGCCAGTCTAAAAAACACTATCTTGGACTTCTCTGCATGTTTCCCAGGCGAGAAATTGGCAGCATGTTCAGAACCATGTTTCTGTGAATAACTCCTGAACCGTAAGTCCTAGACGCTCGATCTTGGCGGCATTCGTCTCAGCGCCTGGCAATTAGTATAGGAGCACTGTGTTTGACTTCTCTGGATGTTTCCCAGGCGAGTTATTGACAAGTAAATCCTAGACGCTCGATCTTGGTTATTTTCGCTTTCGCGGCTGGCAGTAAAAGAACCATGTTTCTGTGAATAACTCCTGAACCGTAAGTCCTAGACGCTCGCTCTTGGCTGCATTCGATTCAGCTCGTGGCAGCCAGTCTAAAAAACACTATCTTGGACTTCTCTGCATGTTTCCCAGGCGAGCAATTGGCAGCATGTTCAGAACCATGTTTCTGTGAATAACTCCTGAACCGTAAGTCACAGACTCTCGCTCTTGGCTGCATTCGATTCAGCTCGTGGCAGCCAGTCTAAAAAACACTATCTTGGACTTCTCTGCATGTTCCTAAGGCAAATGTTTCTAAAGCTAATTCTTGAACCGTAAGTCCTAGACGCTCGATCTTGGCGGCATTCGTCTCAGCGCCTGGCAATTAGTATAGGAGCACTGTGTTTGACTTCTCTGGATGTTTCCCAGGCGAGTTATTGACAAGTAAATCCTAGACGCTGGATCTTGGTTATTTTCGCTTTCGCGGCTGGCAGTAAAAGAACCATGTTTCTGTGAATAACTCCTGAACCGTAAGTCCTAGACGCTCGCTCTTGGCTGCATTCGATTCAGCTCGTGGCAGCCAGTCTAAAAAACACTATCTTGGACTTCTCTGCATGTTTCCCAGGCGAGCAATTGGCAGCATGTTCAGAACCATGTTTCTGTGAATAACTCCTGAACCGTAAGTCACAGACTCTCGCTCTTGGCTGCATTCGATTCAGCTCGTGGCAGCCAGTCTAAAAAACACTATCTTGGACTTCTCTGCATGTTCCTAAGGCAAATGTTTCTAAAGCTAATTCTTGAACCGTAAGTCCTAGACGCTCGATCTTGGCGGCATTCGTCTCAGCGCCTGGCAATTAGTATAGGAGCACTGTGTTTGACTTCTCTGGATGTTTCCCAGGCGAGTTATTGACAAGTAAATCCTAGACGCTGGATCTTGGTTATTTTCGCTTTCGCGGCTGGCAGTAAAAGAACCATGTTTCTGTGAATAACTCCTGAACCGTAAGTCCTAGACGCTCGCTCTTGGCTGCATTCGATTCAGCTCGTGGCAGCCAGTCTAAAAAACACTATCTTGGACTTCTCTGCATGTTTCCCAGGCGAGCAATTGGCAGCATGTTCAGAACCATGTTTCTGTGAATAACTCCTGAACCGTAAGTCCTAGACGCTCGCTCTTGGCTGCATTCGATTCAGCTCGTGGCAGCCAGTCTAAAAAACACTATCTTGGACTTCTCTGCATGTTCCTAAGGCAAATGTTTCTAAAGCTAATTCTTGAACCGTAAGTCCTAGACGCTCGATCTTGGCGGCATTCGTCTCAGCGCCTGGCAATTAGTATAGGAGCACTGTGTTTGACTTCTCTGGATGTTTCCCAGGCGAGTTATTGACAAGTAAACCCTAGACGCTCGATCTTGGTTATTTTCGCTTTCGCGGCTGGCAGTAAAAGAACCATGTTTCTGTGAATAACTCCTGAACCGTAAGTCCTAGACGCTCGCTCTTGGCTGCATTCGATTCAGCTCGTGGCAGCCAGTCTAAAAAACACTATCTTGGACTTCTCTGCATGTTTCCCAGGCGAGAAATTGGCAGCATGTTCAGAACCATGTTTCTGTGAATAACTCCTGAACCGTAAGTCCTAGACGCTCGATCTTGGCGGCATTCGTCTCAGCGCCTGGCAATTAGTATAGGAGCACTGTGTTTGACTTCTCTGGATGTTTCCCAGGCGAGTTATTGACAAGTAAATCCTAGACGCTCGATCTTGGTTATTTTCGCTTTCGCGGCTGGCAGTAAAAGAACCATGTTTCTGTGAATAACTCCTGAACCGTAAGTCCTAGACGCTCGCTCTTGGCTGCATTCGATTCAGCTCGTGGCAGCCAGTCTAAAAAACACTATCTTGGACTTCTCTGCATGTTTCCCAGGCGAGCAATTGGCAGCATGTTCAGAACCATGTTTCTGTGAATAACTCCTGAACCGTAAGTCCTAGACGCTCGCTCTTGGCTGCATTCGATTCAGCTCGTGGCAGCCAGTCTAAAAAACACTATCTTGGACTTCTCTGCATGTTTCCCAGGCGAGAAATTGGCAGCATGTTCAGAACCATGTTTCTGTGAATAACTCCTGAACCGTAAGTCCTAGACGCTCGCTCTTGGCTGCATTCGATTCAGCTCGTGGCAGCCAGTCTAAAAAACACTATCTTGGACTTCTCTGCATGTTTCCCAGGCGAGCAATTGGCAGCATGTTCAGAACCATGTTTCTGTGAATAACTCCTGAACCGTAAGTCCTAGACGCTCGCTCTTGGCTGCATTCGATTCAGCTCGTGGCAGCCAGTCTAAAAAACACTATCTTGGACTTCTCTGCATGTTTCCCAGGCGAGCAATTGGCAGCATGTTCAGAACCATGTTTCTGTGAATAACTCCTGAACCGTAAGTCCTAGACGCTCGCTCTTGGCTGCATTCGATTCAGCTCGTGGCAGCCAGTCTAAAAAACACTATCTTGGACTTCTCTGCATGTTTCCCAGGCGAGAAATTGGCAGCATGTTCAGAACCATGTTTCTGTGAATAACTCCTGAACCGTAAGTCCTAGACGCTCGCTCTTGGCTGCATTCGATTCAGCTCGTGGCAGCCAGTCTAAAAAACACTATCTTGGACTTCTCTGCATGTTTCCCAGGCGAGCAATTGGCAGCATGTTCAGAACCATGTTTCTGTGAATAACTCCTGAACCGTAAGTCCTAGACGCTCGCTCTTGGCTGCATTCGATTCAGCTCGTGGCAGCCAGTCTAAAAAACACTATCTTGGACTTCTCTGCATGTTTCCCAGGCGAGAAATTGGCAGCATGTTCAGAACCATGTTTCTGTGAATAACTCCTGAACCGTAAGTCCTAGACGCTCGCTCTTGGCTGCATTCGATTCAGCTCGTGGCAGCCAGTCTAAAAAACACTATCTCGGACTTCTCTGCATGTTTCCCAGGCGAGCAATTGGCAGCATGTTCAGAACCATGTTTCTGTGAATAACTCCTGAACCGTAAGTCCTAGACGCTCGCTCTTGGCTGCATTCGATTCAGCTCGTGGCAGCCAGTCTAAAAAACACTATCTTGGACTTCTCTGCATGTTTCCCAGGCGAGAAATTGGCAGCATGTTCAGAACCATGTTTCTGTGAATAACTCCTGAACCGTAAGTCCTAGACGCTCGATCTTGGCGGCATTCGTCTCAGCGCCTGGCAATTAGTATAGGAGCACTGTGTTTGACTTCTCTGGATGTTTCCCAGGCGAGTTATTGACAAGTAAATCCTAGACGCTCGATCTTGGTTATTTTCGCTTTCGCGGCTGGCAGTAAAAGAACCATGTTTCTGTGAATAACTCCTGAACCGTAAGTCCTAGACGCTCGCTCTTGGCTGCATTCGATTCAGCTCGTGGCAGCCAGTCTAAAAAACACTATCTTGGACTTCTCTGCATGTTTCCCAGGCGAGCAATTGGCAGCATGTTCAGAACCATGTTTCTGTGAATAACTCCTGAACCGTAAGTCCTAGACGCTCGCTCTTGGCTGCATTCGATTCAGCTCGTGGCAGCCAGTCTAAAAAACACTATCTTGGACTTCTCTGCATGTTTCCCAGGCGAGAAATTGGCAGCATGTTCAGAACCATGTTTCTGTGAATAACTCCTGAACCGTAAGTCCTAGACGCTCGCTCTTGGCTGCATTCGATTCAGCTCGTGGCAGCCAGTCTAAAAAACACTATCTCGGACTTCTCTGCATGTTTCCCAGGCGAGCAATTGGCAGCATGTTCAGAACCATGTTTCTGTGAATAACTCCTGAACCGTAAGTCCTAGACGCTCGCTCTTGGCTGCATTCGATTCAGCTCGTGGCAGCCAGTCTAAAAAACACTATCTTGGACTTCTCTGCATGTTTCCCAGGCGAGAAATTGGCAGCATGTTCAGAACCATGTTTCTGTGAATAACTCCTGAACCGTAAGTCCTAGACGCTCGATCTTGGCGGCATTCGTCTCAGCGCCTGGCAATTAGTATAGGAGCACTGTGTTTGACTTCTCTGGATGTTTCCCAGGCGAGTTATTGACAAGTAAATCCTAGACGCTCGATCTTGGTTATTTTCGCTTTCGCGGCTGGCAGTAAAAGAACCATGTTTCTGTGAATAACTCCTGAACCGTAAGTCCTAGACGCTCGCTCTTGGCTGCATTCGATTCAGCTCGTGGCAGCCAGTCTAAAAAAACACTATCTTGGACTTCTCTGCATGTTTCCCAGGCGAGCAATTGGCAGCATGTTCAGAACCATGTTTCTGTGAATAACTCCTGAACCGTAAGTCCTAGACGCTCGCTCTTGGCTGCATTCGATTCAGCTCGTGGCAGCCAGTCTAGAAAACACTATCTTGGACTTCTCTGCATGTTTCCCAGGCGAGCAATTGGCAGCATGTTCAGAACCATGTTTCTGTGAATAACTCCTGAACCGTAAGTCACAGACGCTCGCTCTTGGCTGCATTCGATTCAGCTCGTGGCAGCCAGTCTAAAAAACACTATCTTGGACTTCTCTGCATGTTCCTAAGGCAAATGTTTCTAAAGCTAATTCTTGAACCGTAAGTCCTAGACGCTCGATCTTGGCGGCATTCGTCTCACCGCCTGGCAATTAGTATAGGAGCACTGTGTTTGACTTCTCTGGATGTTTCCCAGGCGAGTTATTGACAAGTAAATCCTAGACGCTCGATCTTGGTTATTTTCGCTTTCGCGGCTGGCAGTAAAAGAACCATGTTTCTGTGAATAACTCCTGAACCGTAAGTCCTAGACGCTCGCTCTTGGCTGCATTCGATTCAGCTCGTGGCAGCCAGTCTAAAAAACACTATCTTGGACTTCTCTGCATGTTTCCCAGGCGAGCAATTGGCAGCATGTTCAGAACCATGTTTCTGTGAATAACTCCTGAACCGTAAGTCCTAGACGCTCGCTCTTGGCTGCATTCGATTCAGCTCGTGGCAGCCAGTCTAAAAAACACTATCTTGGACTTCTCTGCATGTTCCTAAGGCAAATGTTTCTAAAGCTAATTCTTGAACCGTAAGTCCTAGACGCTCGATCTTGGCGGCATTCGTCTCAGCGCCTGGCAATTAGTATAGGAGCACTGTGTTTGACTTCTCTGGATGTTTCCCAGGCGAGTTATTGACAAGTAAACCCTAGACGCTCGATCTTGGTTATTTTCGCTTTCGCGGCTGGCAGTAAAAGAACCATGTTTCTGTGAATAACTCCTGAACCGTAAGTCCTAGACGCTCGCTCTTGGCTGCATTCGATTCAGCTCGTGGCAGCCAGTCTAAAAAACACTATCTTGGACTTCTCTGCATGTTTCCCAGGCGAGAAATTGGCAGCATGTTCAGAACCATGTTTCTGTGAATAACTCCTGAACCGTAAGTCCTAGACGCTCGATCTTGGCGGCATTCGTCTCAGCGCCTGGCAATTAGTATAGGAGCACTGTGTTTGACTTCTCTGGATGTTTCCCAGGCGAGTTATTGACAAGTAAATCCTAGACGCTCGATCTTGGTTATTTTCGCTTTCGCGGCTGGCAGTAAAAGAACCATGTTTCTGTGAATAACTCCTGAACCGTAAGTCCTAGACGCTCGCTCTTGGCTGCATTCGATTCAGCTCGTGGCAGCCAGTCTAAAAAACACTATCTTGGACTTCTCTGCATGTTTCCCAGGCGAGCAATTGGCAGCATGTTCAGAACCATGTTTCTGTGAATAACTCCTGAACCGTAAGTCCTAGACGCTCGCTCTTGGCTGCATTCGATTCAGCTCGTGGCAGCCAGTCTAAAAAACACTATCTTGGACTTCTCTGCATGTTTCCCAGGCGAGAAATTGGCAGCATGTTCAGAACCATGTTTCTGTGAATAACTCCTGAACCGTAAGTCCTAGACGCTCGCTCTTGGCTGCATTCGATTCAGCTCGTGGCAGCCAGTCTAAAAAACACTATCTTGGACTTCTCTGCATGTTTCCCAGGCGAGCAATTGGCAGCATGTTCAGAACCATGTTTCTGTGAATAACTCCTGAACCGTAAGTCCTAGACGCTCGCTCTTGGCTGCATTCGATTCAGCTCGTGGCAGCCAGTCTAAAAAACACTATCTTGGACTTCTCTGCATGTTTCCCAGGCGAGAAATTGGCAGCATGTTCAGAACCATGTTTCTGTGAATAACTCCTGAACCGTAAGTCCTAGACGCTCGCTCTTGGCTGCATTCGATTCAGCTCGTGGCAGCCAGTCTAAAAAACACTATCTTGGACTTCTCTGCATGTTTCCCAGGCGAGAAATTGGCAGCATGTTCAGAACCATGTTTCTGTGAATAACTCCTGAACCGTAAGTCCTAGACGCTCGATCTTGGCGGCATTCGTCTCAGCGCCTGGCAATTAGTATAGGAGCACTGTGTTTGACTTCTCTGGATGTTTCCCAGGCGAGTTATTGACAAGTAAATCCTAGACGCTCGATCTTGGTTATTTTCGCTTTCGCGGCTGGCAGTAAAAGAACCATGTTTCTGTGAATAACTCCTGAACCGTAAGTCCTAGACGCTCGCTCTTGGCTGCATTCGATTCAGCTCGTGGCAGCCAGTCTAAAAAACACTATCTTGGACTTCTCTGCATGTTTCCCAGGCGAGAAATTGGCAGCATGTTCAGAACCATGTTTCTGTGAATAACTCCTGAACCGTAAGTCCTAGACGCTCGATCTTGGCGGCATTCGTCTCAGCGCCTGGCAATTAGTATAGGAGCACTGTGTTTGACTTCTCTGGATGTTTCCCAGGCGAGTTATTGACAAGTAAATCCTAGACGCTCGATATTGGTTATTTTCGCTTTCGCGGCTGGCAGTAAAAGAACCATGTTTCTGTGAATAACTCCTGAACCGTAAGTCCTAGACGCTCGCTCTTGGCTGCATTCGATTCAGCTCGTGGCAGCCAGTCTAAAAAACACTATCTTGGACTTCTCTGCATGTTTCCCAGGCGAGCAATTGGCAGCATGTTCAGAACCATGTTTCTGTGAATAACTCCTGAACCGTAAGTCCTAGACGCTCGCTCTTGGCTGCATTCGATTCAGCTCGTGGCAGCCAGTCTAAAAAACACTATCTTGGACTTCTCTGCATGTTTCCCAGGCGAGAAATTGGCAGCATGTTCAGAACCATGTTTCTGTGAATAACTCCTGAACCGTAAGTCCTAGACGCTCGCTCTTGGCTGCATTCGATTCAGCTCGTGGCAGCCAGTCTAAAAAACACTATCTCGGAATTCTCTGCATGTTTCCCAGGCGAGCAATTGGCAGCATGTTCAGAACCATGTTTCTGTGAATAACTCCTGAACCGTAAGTCCTAGACGCTCGCTCTTGGCTGCATTCGATTCAGCTCGTGGCAGCCAGTCTAAAAAACACTATCTTGGACTTCTCTGCATGTTTCCCAGGCGAGAAATTGGCAGCATGTTCAGAACCATGTTTCTGTGAATAACTCCTGAACCGTAAGTCCTAGACGCTCGATCTTGGCGGCATTCGTCTCAGCGCCTGGCAATTAGTATAGGAGCACTGTGTTTGACTTCTCTGGATGTTTCCCAGGCGAGTTATTGACAAGTAAATCCTAGACGCTCGATCTTGGTTATTTTCGCTTTCGCGGCTGGCAGTAAAAGAACCATGTTTCTGTGAATAACTCCTGAACCGTAAGTCCTAGACGCTCGCTCTTGGCTGCATTCGATTCAGCTCGTGGCAGCCAGTCTAAAAAACACTATCTTGGACTTCTCTGCATGTTTCCCAGGCGAGCAATTGGCAGCATGTTCAGAACCATGTTTCTGTGAATAACTCCTGAACCGTAAGTCCTAGACGCTCGCTCTTGGCTGCATTCGATTCAGCTCGTGGCAGCCAGTCTAAAAAACACTATCTTGGACTTCTCTGCATGTTTCCCAGGCGAGCAATTGGCAGCATGTTCAGAACCATGTTTCTGTGAATAACTCCTGAACCGTAAGTCACAGACTCTCGCTCTTGGCTGCATTCGATTCAGCTCGTGGCAGCCAGTCTAAAAAACACTATCTTGGACTTCTCTGCATGTTCCTAAGGCAAATGTTTCTAAAGCTAATTCTTGAACCGTAAGTCCTAGACGCTCGATCTTGGCGGCATTCGTCTCAGCGCCTGGCAATTAGTATAGGAGCACTGTGTTTGACTTCTCTGGATGTTTCCCAGGCGAGTTATTGACAAGTAAATCCTAGACGCTCGATCTTGGTTATTTTCGCTTTCGCGGCTGGCAGTAAAAGAACCATGTTTCTGTGAATAACTCCTGAACCGTAAGTCCTAGACGCTCGCTCTTGGCTGCATTCGATTCAGCTCGTGGCAGCCAGTCTAAAAAACACTATCTTGGACTTCTCTGCATGTTTCCCAGGCGAGCAATTGGCAGCATGTTCAGAACCATGTTTCTGTGAATAACTCCTGAACCGTAAGTCCTAGACGCTCGCTCTTGGCTGCATTCGATTCAGCTCGTGGCAGCCAGTCTAAAAAACACTATCTTGGACTTCTCTGCATGTTCCTAAGGCAAATGTTTCTAAAGCTAATTCTTGAACCGTAAGTCCTAGACGCTCGATCTTGGCGGCATTCGTCTCAGCGCCTGGCAATTAGTATAGGAGCACTGTGTTTGACTTCTCTGGATGTTTCCCAGGCGAGTTATTGACAAGTAAACCCTAGACGCTCGATCTTGGTTATTTTCGCTTTCGCGGCTGGCAGTAAAAGAACCATGTTTCTGTGAATAACTCCTGAACCGTAAGTCCTAGACGCTCGCTCTTGGCTGCATTCGATTCAGCTCGTGGCAGCCAGTCTAAAAAACACTATCTTGGACTTCTCTGCATGTTTCCCAGGCGAGAAATTGGCAGCATGTTCAGAACCATGTTTCTGTGAATAACTCCTGAACCGTAAGTCCTAGACGCTCGATCTTGGCGGCATTCGTCTCAGCGCCTGGCAATTAGTATAGGAGCACTGTGTTTGACTTCTCTGGATGTTTCCCAGGCGAGTTATTGACAAGTAAATCCTAGACGCTCGATCTTGGTTATTTTCGCTTTCGCGGCTGGCAGTAAAAGAACCATGTTTCTGTGAATAACTCCTGAACCGTAAGTCCTAGACGCTCGCTCTTGGCTGCATTCGATTCAGCTCGTGGCAGCCAGTCTAAAAAACACTATCTTGGACTTCTCTGCATGTTTCCCAGGCGAGAAATTGGCAGCATGTTCAGAACCATGTTTCTGTGAATAACTCCTGAACCGTAAGTCCTAGACGCTCGCTCTTGGCTGCATTCGATTCAGCTCGTGGCAGCCAGTCTAAAAAACACTATCTTGGACTTCTCTGCATGTTTCCCAGGCGAGCAATTGGCAGCATGTTCAGAACCATGTTTCTGTGAATAACTCCTGAACCGTAAGTCCTAGACGCTCGCTCTTGGCTGCATTCGATTCAGCTCGTGGCAGCCAGTCTAAAAAACACTATCTTGGACTTCTCTGCATGTTTCCCAGGCGAGCAATTGGCAGCATGTTCAGAACCATGTTTCTGTGAATAACTCCTGAACCGTAAGTCCTAGACGCTCGCTCTTGGCTGCATTCGATTCAGCTCGTGGCAGCCAGTCTAAAAAACACTATCTTGGACTTCTCTGCATGTTTCCCAGGCGAGAAATTGGCAGCATGTTCAGAACCATGTTTCTGTGAATAACTCCTGAACCGTAAGTCCTAGACGCTCGCTCTTGGCTGCATTCGATTCAGCTCGTGGCAGCCAGTCTAAAAAACACTATCTTGGACTTCTCTGCATGTTTCCCAGGCGAGCAATTGGCAGCATGTTCAGAACCATGTTTCTGTGAATAACTCCTGAACCGTAAGTCCTAGACGCTCGCTCTTGGCTGCATTCGATTCAGCTCGTGGCAGCCAGTCTAAAAAACACTATCTTGGACTTCTCTGCATGTTTCCCAGGCGAGAAATTGGCAGCATGTTCAGAACCATGTTTCTGTGAATAACTCCTGAACCGTAAGTCCTAGACGCTCGCTCTTGGCTGCATTCGATTCAGCTCGTGGCAGCCAGTCTAAAAAACACTATCTCGGACTTCTCTGCATGTTTCCCAGGCGAGCAATTGGCAGCATGTTCAGAACCATGTTTCTGTGAATAACTCCTGAACCGTAAGTCCTAGACGCTCGCTCTTGGCTGCATTCGATTCAGCTCGTGGCAGCCAGTCTAAAAAACACTATCTTGGACTTCTCTGCATGTTTCCCAGGCGAGAAATTGGCAGCATGTTCAGAACCATGTTTCTGTGAATAACTCCTGAACCGTAAGTCCTAGACGCTCGATCTTGGCGGCATTCGTCTCAGCGCCTGGCAATTAGTATAGGAGCACTGTGTTTGACTTCTCTGGATGTTTCCCAGGCGAGTTATTGACAAGTAAATCCTAGACGCTCGATCTTGGTTATTTTCGCTTTCGCGGCTGGCAGTAAAAGAACCATGTTTCTGTGAATAACTCCTGAACCGTAAGTCCTAGACGCTCGCTCTTGGCTGCATTCGATTCAGCTCGTGGCAGCCAGTCTAAAAAACACTATCTTGGACTTCTCTGCATGTTTCCCAGGCGAGCAATTGGCAGCATGTTCAGAACCATGTTTCTGTGAATAACTCCTGAACCGTAAGTCCTAGACGCTCGCTCTTGGCTGCATTCGATTCAGCTCGTGGCAGCCAGTCTAAAAAACACTATCTTGGACTTCTCTGCATGTTTCCCAGGCGAGAAATTGGCAGCATGTTCAGAACCATGTTTCTGTGAATAACTCCTGAACCGTAAGTCCTAGACGCTCGCTCTTGGCTGCATTCGATTCAGCTCGTGGCAGCCAGTCTAAAAAACACTATCTCGGACTTCTCTGCATGTTTCCCAGGCGAGCAATTGGCAGCATGTTCAGAACCATGTTTCTGTGAATAACTCCTGAACCGTAAGTCCTAGACGCTCGCTCTTGGCTGCATTCGATTCAGCTCGTGGCAGCCAGTCTAAAAAACACTATCTTGGACTTCTCTGCATGTTTCCCAGGCGAGAAATTGGCAGCATGTTCAGAACCATGTTTCTGTGAATAACTCCTGAACCGTAAGTCCTAGACGCTCGATCTTGGCGGCATTCGTCTCAGCGCCTGGCAATTAGTATAGGAGCACTGTGTTTGACTTCTCTGGATGTTTCCCAGGCGAGTTATTGACAAGTAAATCCTAGACGCTCGATCTTGGTTATTTTCGCTTTCGCGGCTGGCAGTAAAAGAACCATGTTTCTGTGAATAACTCCTGAACCGTAAGTCCTAGACGCTCGCTCTTGGCTGCATTCGATTCAGCTCGTGGCAGCCAGTCTAAAAAACACTATCTTGGACTTCTCTGCATGTTTCCCAGGCGAGCAATTGGCAGCATGTTCAGAACCATGTTTCTGTGAATAACTCCTGAACCGTAAGTCCTAGACGCTCGCTCTTGGCTGCATTCGATTCAGCTCGTGGCAGCCAGTCTAAAAAACACTATCTTGGACTTCTCTGCATGTTTCCCAGGCGAGCAATTGGCAGCATGTTCAGAACCATGTTTCTGTGAATAACTCCTGAACCGTAAGTCACAGACTCTCGCTCTTGGCTGCATTCGATTCAGCTCGTGGCAGCCAGTCTAAAAAACACTATCTTGGACTTCTCTGCATGTTCCTAAGGCAAATGTTTCTAAAGCTAATTCTTGAACCGTAAGTCCTAGACGCTCGATCTTGGCGGCATTCGTCTCAGCGCCTGGCAATTAGTATAGGAGCACTGTGTTTGACTTCTCTGGATGTTTCCCAGGCGAGTTATTGACAAGTAAATCCTAGACGCTCGATCTTGGTTATTTTCGCTTTCGCGGCTGGCAGTAAAAGAACCATGTTTCTGTGAATAACTCCTGAACCGTAAGTCCTAGACGCTCGCTCTTGGCTGCATTCGATTCAGCTCGTGGCAGCCAGTCTAAAAAACACTATCTTGGACTTCTCTGCATGTTTCCCAGGCGAGCAATTGGCAGCATGTTCAGAACCATGTTTCTGTGAATAACTCCTGAACCGTAAGTCCTAGACGCTCGCTCTTGGCTGCATTCGATTCAGCTCGTGGCAGCCAGTCTAAAAAACACTATCTTGGACTTCTCTGCATGTTCCTAAGGCAAATGTTTCTAAAGCTAATTCTTGAACCGTAAGTCCTAGACGCTCGATCTTGGCGGCATTCGTCTCAGCGCCTGGCAATTAGTATAGGAGCACTGTGTTTGACTTCTCTGGATGTTTCCCAGGCGAGTTATTGACAAGTAAACCCTAGACGCTCGATCTTGGTTATTTTCGCTTTCGCGGCTGGCAGTAAAAGAACCATGTTTCTGTGAATAACTCCTGAACCGTAAGTCCTAGACGCTCGCTCTTGGCTGCATTCGATTCAGCTCGTGGCAGCCAGTCTAAAAAACACTATCTTGGACTTCTCTGCATGTTTCCCAGGCGAGAAATTGGCAGCATGTTCAGAACCATGTTTCTGTGAATAACTCCTGAACCGTAAGTCCTAGACGCTCGATCTTGGCGGCATTCGTCTCAGCGCCTGGCAATTAGTATAGGAGCACTGTGTTTGACTTCTCTGGATGTTTCCCAGGCGAGTTATTGACAAGTAAATCCTAGACGCTCGATCTTGGTTATTTTCGCTTTCGCGGCTGGCAGTAAAAGAACCATGTTTCTGTGAATAACTCCTGAACCGTAAGTCCTAGACGCTCGCTCTTGGCTGCATTCGATTCAGCTCGTGGCAGCCAGTCTAAAAAACACTATCTTGGACTTCTCTGCATGTTTCCCAGGCGAGCAATTGGCAGCATGTTCAGAACCATGTTTCTGTGAATAACTCCTGAACCGTAAGTCCTAGACGCTCGCTCTTGGCTGCATTCGATTCAGCTCGTGGCAGCCAGTCTAAAAAACACTATCTTGGACTTCTCTGCATGTTTCCCAGGCGAGCAATTGGCAGCATGTTCAGAACCATGTTTCTGTGAATAACTCCTGAACCGTAAGTCCTAGACGCTCGCTCTTGGCTGCATTCGATTCAGCTCGTGGCAGCCAGTCTAAAAAACACTATCTTGGACTTCTCTGCATGTTTCCCAGGCGAGCAATTGGCAGCATGTTCAGAACCATGTTTCTGTGAATAACTCCTGAACCGTAAGTCCTAGACGCTCGCTCTTGGCTGCATTCGATTCAGCTCGTGGCAGCCAGTCTAAAAAACACTATCTTGGACTTCTCTGCATGTTTCCCAGGCGAGAAATTGGCAGCATGTTCAGAACCATGTTTCTGTGAATAACTCCTGAACCGTAAGTCCTAGACGCTCGATCTTGGCGGCATTCGTCTCAGCGCCTGGCAATTAGTATAGGAGCACTGTGTTTGACTTCTCTGGATGTTTCCCAGGCGAGTTATTGACAAGTAAATCCTAGACGCTCGATCTTGGTTATTTTCGCTTTCGCGGCTGGCAGTAAAAGAACCATGTTTCTGTGAATAACTCCTGAACCGTAAGTCCTAGACGCTCGCTCTTGGCTGCATTCGATTCAGCTCGTGGCAGCCAGTCTAAAAAACACTATCTTGGACTTCTCTGCATGTTTCCCAGGCGAGAAATTGGCAGCATGTTCAGAACCATGTTTCTGTGAATAACTCCTGAACCGTAAGTCCTAGACGCTCGATCTTGGCGGCATTCGTCTCAGCGCCTGGCAATTAGTATAGGAGCACTGTGTTTGACTTCTCTGGATGTTTCCCAGGCGAGTTATTGACAAGTAAATCCTAGACGCTCGATATTGGTTATTTTCGCTTTCGCGGCTGGCAGTAAAAGAACCATGTTTCTGTGAATAACTCCTGAACCGTAAGTCCTAGACGCTCGCTCTTGGCTGCATTCGATTCAGCTCGTGGCAGCCAGTCTAAAAAACACTATCTTGGACTTCTCTGCATGTTTCCCAGGCGAGCAATTGGCAGCATGTTCAGAACCATGTTTCTGTGAATAACTCCTGAACCGTAAGTCCTAGACGCTCGCTCTTGGCTGCATTCGATTCAGCTCGTGGCAGCCAGTCTAAAAAACACTATCTTGGACTTCTCTGCATGTTTCCCAGGCGAGAAATTGGCAGCATGTTCAGAACCATGTTTCTGTGAATAACTCCTGAACCGTAAGTCCTAGACGCTCGCTCTTGGCTGCATTCGATTCAGCTCGTGGCAGCCAGTCTAAAAAACACTATCTCGGACTTCTCTGCATGTTTCCCAGGCGAGCAATTGGCAGCATGTTCAGAACCATGTTTCTGTGAATAACTCCTGAACCGTAAGTCCTAGACGCTCGCTCTTGGCTGCATTCGATTCAGCTCGTGGCAGCCAGTCTAAAAAACACTATCTTGGACTTCTCTGCATGTTTCCCAGGCGAGAAATTGGCAGCATGTTCAGAACCATGTTTCTGTGAATAACTCCTGAACCGTAAGTCCTAGACGCTCGATCTTGGCGGCATTCGTCTCAGCGCCTGGCAATTAGTATAGGAGCACTGTGTTTGACTTCTCTGGATGTTTCCCAGGCGAGTTATTGACAAGTAAATCCTAGACGCTCGATCTTGGTTATTTTCGCTTTCGCGGCTGGCAGTAAAAGAACCATGTTTCTGTGAATAACTCCTGAACCGTAAGTCCTAGACGCTCGCTCTTGGCTGCATTCGATTCAGCTCGTGGCAGCCAGTCTAAAAAACACTATCTTGGACTTCTCTGCATGTTTCCCAGGCGAGCAATTGGCAGCATGTTCAGAACCATGTTTCTGTGAATAACTCCTGAACCGTAAGTCCTAGACGCTCGCTCTTGGCTGCATTCGATTCAGCTCGTGGCAGCCAGTCTAAAAAACACTATCTTGGACTTCTCTGCATGTTTCCCAGGCGAGCAATTGGCAGCATGTTCAGAACCATGTTTCTGTGAATAACTCCTGAACCGTAAGTCACAGACTCTCGCTCTTGGCTGCATTCGATTCAGCTCGTGGCAGCCAGTCTAAAAAACACTATCTTGGACTTCTCTGCATGTTCCTAAGGCAAATGTTTCTAAAGCTAATTCTTGAACCGTAAGTCCTAGACGCTCGATCTTGGCGGCATTCGTCTCAGCGCCTGGCAATTAGTATAGGAGCACTGTGTTTGACTTCTCTGGATGTTTCCCAGGCGAGTTATTGACAAGTAAATCCTAGACGCTGGATCTTGGTTATTTTCGCTTTCGCGGCTGGCAGTAAAAGAACCATGTTTCTGTGAATAACTCCTGAACCGTAAGTCCTAGACGCTCGCTCTTGGCTGCATTCGATTCAGCTCGTGGCAGCCAGTCTAAAAAACACTATCTTGGACTTCTCTGCATGTTTCCCAGGCGAGCAATTGGCAGCATGTTCAGAACCATGTTTCTGTGAATAACTCCTGAACCGTAAGTCCTAGACGCTCGCTCTTGGCTGCATTCGATTCAGCTCGTGGCAGCCAGTCTAAAAAACACTATCTTGGACTTCTCTGCATGTTCCTAAGGCAAATATTTCTAAAGCTAATTCTTGAACCGTAAGTCCTAGACGCTCGATCTTGGCGGCATTCGTCTCAGCGCCTGGCAATTAGTATAGGAGCACTGTGTTTGACTTCTCTGGATGTTTCCCAGGCGAGTTATTGACAAGTAAACCCTAGACGCTCGATCTTGGTTATTTTCGCTTTCGCGGCTGGCAGTAAAAGAACCATGTTTCTGTGAATAACTCCTGAACCGTAAGTCCTAGACGCTCGCTCTTGGCTGCATTCGATTCAGCTCGTGGCAGCCAGTCTAAAAAACACTATCTTGGACTTCTCTGCATGTTTCCCAGGCGAGAAATTGGCAGCATGTTCAGAACCATGTTTCTGTGAATAACTCCTGAACCGTAAGTCCTAGACGCTCGATCTTGGCGGCATTCGTCTCAGCGCCTGGCAATTAGTATAGGAGCACTGTGTTTGACTTCTCTGGATGTTTCCCAGGCGAGTTATTGACAAGTAAATCCTAGACGCTCGATCTTGGTTATTTTCGCTTTCGCGGCTGGCAGTAAAAGAACCATGTTTCTGTGAATAACTCCTGAACCGTAAGTCCTAGACGCTCGCTCTTGGCTGCATTCGATTCAGCTCGTGGCAGCCAGTCTAAAAAACACTATCTTGGACTTCTCTGCATGTTTCCCAGGCGAGAAATTGGCAGCATGTTCAGAACCATGTTTCTGTGAATAACTCCTGAACCGTAAGTCCTAGACGCTCGATCTTGGCGGCATTCGTCTCAGCGCCTGGCAATTAGTATAGGAGCACTGTGTTTGACTTCTCTGGATGTTTCCCAGGCGAGTTATTGACAAGTAAATCCTAGACGCTCGATCTTGGTTATTTTCGCTTTCGCGGCTGGCAGTAAAAGAACCATGTTTCTGTGAATAACTCCTGAACCGTAAGTCCTAGACGCTCGCTCTTGGCTGCATTCGATTCAGCTCGTGGCAGCCAGTCTAAAAAACACTATCTTGGACTTCTCTGCATGTTTCCCAGGCGAGAAATTGGCAGCATGTTCAGAACCATGTTTCTGTGAATAACTCCTGAACCGTAAGTCCTAGACGCTCGCTCTTGGCTGCATTCGATTCAGCTCGTGGCAGCCAGTCTAAAAAACACTATCTCGGACTTCTCTGCATGTTTCCCAGGCGAGCAATTGGCAGCATGTTCAGAACCATGTTTCTGTGAATAACTCCTGAACCGTAAGTCCTAGACGCTCGCTCTTGGCTGCATTCGATTCAGCTCGTGGCAGCCAGTCTAAAAAACACTATCTTGGACTTCTCTGCATGTTTCCCAGGCGAGAAATTGGCAGCATGTTCAGAACCATGTTTCTGTGAATAACTCCTGAACCGTAAGTCCTAGACGCTCGATCTTGGCGGCATTCGTCTCAGCGCCTGGCAATTAGTATAGGAGCACTGTGTTTGACTTCTCTGGATGTTTCCCAGGCGAGTTATTGACAAGTAAATCCTAGACGCTCGATCTTGGTTATTTTCGCTTTCGCGGCTGGCAGTAAAAGAACCATGTTTCTGTGAATAACTCCTGAACCGTAAGTCCTAGACGCTCGCTCTTGGCTGCATTCGATTCAGCTCGTGGCAGCCAGTCTAAAAAACACTATCTTGGACTTCTCTGCATGTTTCCCAGGCGAGCAATTGGCAGCATGTTCAGAACCATGTTTCTGTGAATAACTCCTGAACCGTAAGTCCTAGACGCTCGCTCTTGGCTGCATTCGATTCAGCTCGTGGCAGCCAGTCTAAAAAAACACTATCTTGGACTTCTCTGCATGTTTCCCAGGCGAGCAATTGGCAGCATGTTCAGAACCATGTTTCTGTGAATAACTCCTGAACCGTAAGTCCTAGACGCTCGCTCTTGGCTGCATTCGATTCAGCTCGTGGCAGCCAGTCTAAAAAACACTATCTTGGACTTCTCTGCATGTTTCCCAGGCGAGAAATTGGCAGCATGTTCAGAACCATGTTTCTGTGAATAACTCCTGAACCGTAAGTCCTAGACGCTCGATCTTGGCGGCATTCGTCTCAGCGCCTGGCAATTAGTATAGGAGCACTGTGTTTGACTTCTCTGGATGTTTCCCAGGCGAGTTATTGACAAGTAAATCCTAGACGCTCGATCTTGGTTATTTTCGCTTTCGCGGCTGGCAGTAAAAGAACCATGTTTCTGTGAATAACTCCTGAACCGTAAGTCCTAGACGCTCGCTCTTGGCTGCATTCGATTCAGCTCGTGGCAGCCAGTCTAAAAAACACTATCTTGGACTTCTCTGCATGTTTCCCAGGCGAGCAATTGGCAGCATGTTCAGAACCATGTTTCTGTGAATAACTCCTGAACCGTAAGTCCTAGACGCTCGCTCTTGGCTGCATTCGATTCAGCTCGTGGCAGCCAGTCTAAAAAACACTATCTTGGACTTCTCTGCATGTTTCCCAGGCGAGCAATTGGCAGCATGTTCAGAACCATGTTTCTGTGAATAACTCCTGAACCGTAAGTCCTAGACGCTCGCTCTTGGCTGCATTCGATTCAGCTCGTGGCAGCCAGTCTAAAAAACACTATCTTGGACTTCTCTGCATGTTCCTAAGGCAAATGTTTCTAAAGCTAATTCTTGAACCGTAAGTCCTAGACGCTCGATCTTGGCGGCATTCGTCTCAGCGCCTGGCAATTAGTATAGGAGCACTGTGTTTGACTTCTCTGGATGTTTCCCAGGCGAGTTATTGACAAGTAAATCCTAGACGCTCGATCTTGGTTATTTTCGCTTTCGCGGCTGGCAGTAAAAGAACCATGTTTCTGTGAATAACTCCTGAACCGTAAGTCCTAGACGCTCGCTCTTGGCTGCATTCGATTCAGCTCGTGGCAGCCAGTCTAAAAAACACTATCTTGGACTTCTCTGCATGTTTCCCAGGCGAGCAATTGGCAGCATGTTCAGAACCATGTTTCTGTGAATAACTCCTGAACCGTAAGTCCTAGACGCTCGCTCTTGGCTGCATTCGATTCAGCTCGTGGCAGCCAGTCTAAAAAACACTATCTTGGACTTCTCTGCATGTTTCCCAGGCGAGAAATTGGCAGCATGTTCAGAACCATGTTTCTGTGAATAACTCCTGAACCGTAAGTCCTAGACGCTCGCTCTTGGCTGCATTCGATTCAGCTCGTGGCAGCCAGTCTAAAAAACACTATCTTGGACTTCTCTGCATGTTTCCCAGGCGAGCAATTGGCAGCATGTTCAGAACCATGTTTCTGTGAATAACTCCTGAACCGTAAGTCCTAGACGCTCGCTCTTGGCTGCATTCGATTCAGCTCGTGGCAGCCAGTCTAAAAAACACTATCTTGGACTTCTCTGCATGTTTCCCAGGCGAGAAATTGGCAGCATGTTCAGAACCATGTTTCTGTGAATAACTCCTGAACCGTAAGTCCTAGACGCTCGCTCTTGGCTGCATTCGATTCAGCTCGTGGCAGCCAGTCTAAAAAACACTATCTTGGACTTCTCTGCATGTTTCCCAGGCGAGAAATTGGCAGCATGTTCAGAACCATGTTTCTGTGAATAACTCCTGAACCGTAAGTCCTAGACGCTCGCTCTTGGCTGCATTCGATTCAGCTCGTGGCAGCCAGTCTAAAAAACACTATCTTGGACTTCTCTGCATGTTTCCCAGGCGAGAAATTGGCAGCATGTTCAGAACCATGTTTCTGTGAATAACTCCTGAACCGTAAGTCCTAGACGCTCGCTCTTGGCTGCATTCGATTCAGCTCGTGGCAGCCAGTCTAAAAAACACTATCTTGGACTTCTCTGCATGTTTCCCAGGCGAGAAATTGGCAGCATGTTCAGAACCATGTTTCTGTGAATAACTCCTGAACCGTAAGTCCTAGACGCTCGATCTTGGCGGCATTCGTCTCAGCGCCTGGCAATTAGTATAGGAGCACTGTGTTTGACTTCTCTGGATGTTTCCCAGGCGAGTTATTGACAAGTAAATCCTAGACGCTCGATCTTGGTTATTTTCGCTTTCGCGGCTGGCAGTAAAAGAACCATGTTTCTGTGAATAACTCCTGAACCGTAAGTCCTAGACGCTCGCTCTTGGCTGCATTCGATTCAGCTCGTGGCAGCCAGTCTAAAAAACACTATCTTGGACTTCTCTGCATGTTTCCCAGGCGAGAAATTGGCAGCATGTTCAGAACCATGTTTCTGTGAATAACTCCTGAACCGTAAGTCCTAGACGCTCGATCTTGGCGGCATTCGTCTCAGCGCCTGGCAATTAGTATAGGAGCACTGTGTTTGACTTCTCTGGATGTTTCCCAGGCGAGTTATTGACAAGTAAATCCTAGACGCTCGATCTTGGTTATTTTCGCTTTCGCGGCTGGCAGTAAAAGAACCATGTTTCTGTGAATAACTCCTGAACCGTAAGTCCTAGACGCTCGCTCTTGGCTGCATTCGATTCAGCTCGTGGCAGCCAGTCTAAAAAACACTATCTTGGACTTCTCTGCATGTTTCCCAGGCGAGAAATTGGCAGCATGTTCAGAACCATGTTTCTGTGAATAACTCCTGAACCGTAAGTCCTAGACGCTCGATCTTGGCGGCATTCGTCTCAGCGCCTGGCAATTAGTATAGGAGCACTGTGTTTGACTTCTCTGGATGTTTCCCAGGCGAGTTATTGACAAGTAAATCCTAGACGCTCGATATTGGTTATTTTCGCTTTCGCGGCTGGCAGTAAAAGAACCATGTTTCTGTGAATAACTCCTGAACCGTAAGTCCTAGACGCTCGCTCTTGGCTGCATTCGATTCAGCTCGTGGCAGCCAGTCTAAAAAACACTATCTTGGACTTCTCTGCATGTTTCCCAGGCGAGCAATTGGCAGCATGTTCAGAACCATGTTTCTGTGAATAACTCCTGAACCGTAAGTCCTAGACGCTCGCTCTTGGCTGCATTCGATTCAGCTCGTGGCAGCCAGTCTAAAAAACACTATCTTGGACTTCTCTGCATGTTTCCCAGGCGAGAAATTGGCAGCATGTTCAGAACCATGTTTCTGTGAATAACTCCTGAACCGTAAGTCCTAGACGCTCGCTCTTGGCTGCATTCGATTCAGCTCGTGGCAGCCAGTCTAAAAAACACTATCTCGGACTTCTCTGCATGTTTCCCAGGCGAGCAATTGGCAGCATGTTCAGAACCATGTTTCTGTGAATAACTCCTGAACCGTAAGTCCTAGACGCTCGCTCTTGGCTGCATTCGATTCAGCTCGTGGCAGCCAGTCTAAAAAACACTATCTTGGACTTCTCTGCATGTTTCCCAGGCGAGAAATTGGCAGCATGTTCAGAACCATGTTTCTGTGAATAACTCCTGAACCGTAAGTCCTAGACGCTCGATCTTGGCGGCATTCGTCTCAGCGCCTGGCAATTAGTATAGGAGCACTGTGTTTGACTTCTCTGGATGTTTCCCAGGCGAGTTATTGACAAGTAAATCCTAGACGCTCGATCTTGGTTATTTTCGCTTTCGCGGCTGGCAGTAAAAGAACCATGTTTCTGTGAATAACTCCTGAACCGTAAGTCCTAGACGCTCGCTCTTGGCTGCATTCGATTCAGCTCGTGGCAGCCAGTCTAAAAAACACTATCTTGGACTTCTCTGCATGTTTCCCAGGCGAGCAATTGGCAGCATGTTCAGAACCATGTTTCTGTGAATAACTCCTGAACCGTAAGTCCTAGACGCTCGCTCTTGGCTGCATTCGATTCAGCTCGTGGCAGCCAGTCTAAAAAACACTATCTTGGACTTCTCTGCATGTTTCCCAGGCGAGCAATTGGCAGCATGTTCAGAACCATGTTTCTGTGAATAACTCCTGAACCGTAAGTCACAGACTCTCGCTCTTGGCTGCATTCGATTCAGCTCGTGGCAGCCAGTCTAAAAAACACTATCTTGGACTTCTCTGCATGTTCCTAAGGCAAATGTTTCTAAAGCTAATTCTTGAACCGTAAGTCCTAGACGCTCGATCTTGGCGGCATTCGTCTCAGCGCCTGGCAATTAGTATAGGAGCACTGTGTTTGACTTCTCTGGATGTTTCCCAGGCGAGTTATTGACAAGTAAATCCTAGACGCTGGATCTTGGTTATTTTCGCTTTCGCGGCTGGCAGTAAAAGAACCATGTTTCTGTGAATAACTCCTGAACCGTAAGTCCTAGACGCTCGCTCTTGGCTGCATTCGATTCAGCTCGTGGCAGCCAGTCTAAAAAACACTATCTTGGACTTCTCTGCATGTTTCCCAGGCGAGCAATTGGCAGCATGTTCAGAACCATGTTTCTGTGAATAACTCCTGAACCGTAAGTCCTAGACGCTCGCTCTTGGCTGCATTCGATTCAGCTCGTGGCAGCCAGTCTAAAAAACACTATCTTGGACTTCTCTGCATGTTCCTAAGGCAAATATTTCTAAAGCTAATTCTTGAACCGTAAGTCCTAGACGCTCGATCTTGGCGGCATTCGTCTCAGCGCCTGGCAATTAGTATAGGAGCACTGTGTTTGACTTCTCTGGATGTTTCCCAGGCGAGTTATTGACAAGTAAACCCTAGACGCTCGATCTTGGTTATTTTCGCTTTCGCGGCTGGCAGTAAAAGAACCATGTTTCTGTGAATAACTCCTGAACCGTAAGTCCTAGACGCTCGCTCTTGGCTGCATTCGATTCAGCTCGTGGCAGCCAGTCTAAAAAACACTATCTTGGACTTCTCTGCATGTTTCCCAGGCGAGAAATTGGCAGCATGTTCAGAACCATGTTTCTGTGAATAACTCCTGAACCGTAAGTCCTAGACGCTCGATCTTGGCGGCATTCGTCTCAGCGCCTGGCAATTAGTATAGGAGCACTGTGTTTGACTTCTCTGGATGTTTCCCAGGCGAGTTATTGACAAGTAAATCCTAGACGCTCGATCTTGGTTATTTTCGCTTTCGCGGCTGGCAGTAAAAGAACCATGTTTCTGTGAATAACTCCTGAACCGTAAGTCCTAGACGCTCGCTCTTGGCTGCATTCGATTCAGCTCGTGGCAGCCAGTCTAAAAAACACTATCTTGGACTTCTCTGCATGTTTCCCAGGCGAGCAATTGGCAGCATGTTCAGAACCATGTTTCTGTGAATAACTCCTGAACCGTAAGTCCTAGACGCTCGCTCTTGGCTGCATTCGATTCAGCTCGTGGCAGCCAGTCTAAAAAACACTATCTTGGACTTCTCTGCATGTTTCCCAGGCGAGAAATTGGCAGCATGTTCAGAACCATGTTTCTGTGAATAACTCCTGAACCGTAAGTCCTAGACGCTCGCTCTTGGCTGCATTCGATTCAGCTCGTGGCAGCCAGTCTAAAAAACACTATCTTGGACTTCTCTGCATGTTTCCCAGGCGAGCAATTGGCAGCATGTTCAGAACCATGTTTCTGTGAATAACTCCTGAACCGTAAGTCCTAGACGCTCGCTCTTGGCTGCATTCGATTCAGCTCGTGGCAGCCAGTCTAAAAAACACTATCTTGGACTTCTCTGCATGTTTCCCAGGCGAGCAATTGGCAGCATGTTCAGAACCATGTTTCTGTGAATAACTCCTGAACCGTAAGTCCTAGACGCTCGCTCTTGGCTGCATTCGATTCAGCTCGTGGCAGCCAGTCTAAAAAACACTATCTTGGACTTCTCTGCATGTTTCCCAGGCGAGAAATTGGCAGCATGTTCAGAACCATGTTTCTGTGAATAACTCCTGAACCGTAAGTCCTAGACGCTCGCTCTTGGCTGCATTCGATTCAGCTCGTGGCAGCCAGTCTAAAAAACACTATCTTGGACTTCTCTGCATGTTTCCCAGGCGAGCAATTGGCAGCATGTTCAGAACCATGTTTCTGTGAATAACTCCTGAACCGTAAGTCCTAGACGCTCGCTCTTGGCTGCATTCGATTCAGCTCGTGGCAGCCAGTCTAAAAAACACTATCTTGGACTTCTCTGCATGTTTCCCAGGCGAGAAATTGGCAGCATGTTCAGAACCATGTTTCTGTGAATAACTCCTGAACCGTAAGTCCTAGACGCTCGCTCTTGGCTGCATTCGATTCAGCTCGTGGCAGCCAGTCTAAAAAACACTATCTCGGACTTCTCTGCATGTTTCCCAGGCGAGCAATTGGCAGCATGTTCAGAACCATGTTTCTGTGAATAACTCCTGAACCGTAAGTCCTAGACGCTCGCTCTTGGCTGCATTCGATTCAGCTCGTGGCAGCCAGTCTAAAAAACACTATCTTGGACTTCTCTGCATGTTTCCCAGGCGAGAAATTGGCAGCATGTTCAGAACCATGTTTCTGTGAATAACTCCTGAACCGTAAGTCCTAGACGCTCGATCTTGGCGGCATTCGTCTCAGCGCCTGGCAATTAGTATAGGAGCACTGTGTTTGACTTCTCTGGATGTTTCCCAGGCGAGTTATTGACAAGTAAATCCTAGACGCTCGATCTTGGTTATTTTCGCTTTCGCGGCTGGCAGTAAAAGAACCATGTTTCTGTGAATAACTCCTGAACCGTAAGTCCTAGACGCTCGCTCTTGGCTGCATTCGATTCAGCTCGTGGCAGCCAGTCTAAAAAACACTATCTTGGACTTCTCTGCATGTTTCCCAGGCGAGCAATTGGCAGCATGTTCAGAACCATGTTTCTGTGAATAACTCCTGAACCGTAAGTCCTAGACGCTCGCTCTTGGCTGCATTCGATTCAGCTCGTGGCAGCCAGTCTAAAAAACACTATCTTGGACTTCTCTGCATGTTTCCCAGGCGAGAAATTGGCAGCATGTTCAGAACCATGTTTCTGTGAATAACTCCTGAACCGTAAGTCCTAGACGCTCGCTCTTGGCTGCATTCGATTCAGCTCGTGGCAGCCAGTCTAAAAAACACTATCTCGGACTTCTCTGCATGTTTCCCAGGCGAGCAATTGGCAGCATGTTCAGAACCATGTTTCTGTGAATAACTCCTGAACCGTAAGTCCTAGACGCTCGCTCTTGGCTGCATTCGATTCAGCTCGTGGCAGCCAGTCTAAAAAACACTATCTTGGACTTCTCTGCATGTTTCCCAGGCGAGAAATTGGCAGCATGTTCAGAACCATGTTTCTGTGAATAACTCCTGAACCGTAAGTCCTAGACGCTCGATCTTGGCGGCATTCGTCTCAGCGCCTGGCAATTAGTATAGGAGCACTGTGTTTGACTTCTCTGGATGTTTCCCAGGCGAGTTATTGACAAGTAAATCCTAGACGCTCGATCTTGGTTATTTTCGCTTTCGCGGCTGGCAGTAAAAGAACCATGTTTCTGTGAATAACTCCTGAACCGTAAGTCCTAGACGCTCGCTCTTGGCTGCATTCGATTCAGCTCGTGGCAGCCAGTCTAAAAAACACTATCTTGGACTTCTCTGCATGTTTCCCAGGCGAGCAATTGGCAGCATGTTCAGAACCATGTTTCTGTGAATAACTCCTGAACCGTAAGTCCTAGACGCTCGCTCTTGGCTGCATTCGATTCAGCTCGTGGCAGCCAGTCTAGAAAACACTATCTTGGACTTCTCTGCATGTTTCCCAGGCGAGCAATTGGCAGCATGTTCAGAACCATGTTTCTGTGAATAACTCCTGAACCGTAAGTCACAGACGCTCGCTCTTGGCTGCATTCGATTCAGCTCGTGGCAGCCAGTCTAAAAAACACTATCTTGGACTTCTCTGCATGTTCCTAAGGCAAATGTTTCTAAAGCTAATTCTTGAACCGTAAGTCCTAGACGCTCGATCTTGGCGGCATTCGTCTCAGCGCCTGGCAATTAGTATAGGAGCACTGTGTTTGACTTCTCTGGATGTTTCCCAGGCGAGTTATTGACAAGTAAATCCTAGACGCTCGATCTTGGTTATTTTCGCTTTCGCGGCTGGCAGTAAAAGAACCATGTTTCTGTGAATAACTCCTGAACCGTAAGTCCTAGACGCTCGCTCTTGGCTGCATTCGATTCAGCTCGTGGCAGCCAGTCTAAAAAACACTATCTTGGACTTCTCTGCATGTTTCCCAGGCGAGCAATTGGCAGCATGTTCAGAACCATGTTTCTGTGAATAACTCCTGAACCGTAAGTCCTAGACGCTCGCTCTTGGCTGCATTCGATTCAGCTCGTGGCAGCCAGTCTAAAAAACACTATCTTGGACTTCTCTGCATGTTCCTAAGGCAAATGTTTCTAAAGCTAATTCTTGAACCGTAAGTCCTAGACGCTCGATCTTGGCGGCATTCGTCTCAGCGCCTGGCAATTAGTATAGGAGCACTGTGTTTGACTTCTCTGGATGTTTCCCAGGCGAGTTATTGACAAGTAAACCCTAGACGCTCGATCTTGGTTATTTTCGCTTTCGCGGCTGGCAGTAAAAGAACCATGTTTCTGTGAATAACTCCTGAACCGTAAGTCCTAGACGCTCGCTCTTGGCTGCATTCGATTCAGCTCGTGGCAGCCAGTCTAAAAAACACTATCTTGGACTTCTCTGCATGTTTCCCAGGCGAGAAATTGGCAGCATGTTCAGAACCATGTTTCTGTGAATAACTCCTGAACCGTAAGTCCTAGACGCTCGATCTTGGCGGCATTCGTCTCAGCGCCTGGCAATTAGTATAGGAGCACTGTGTTTGACTTCTCTGGATGTTTCCCAGGCGAGTTATTGACAAGTAAATCCTAGACGCTCGATCTTGGTTATTTTCGCTTTCGCGGCTGGCAGTAAAAGAACCATGTTTCTGTGAATAACTCCTGAACCGTAAGTCCTAGACGCTCGCTCTTGGCTGCATTCGATTCAGCTCGTGGCAGCCAGTCTAAAAAACACTATCTTGGACTTCTCTGCATGTTTCCCAGGCGAGCAATTGGCAGCATGTTCAGAACCATGTTTCTGTGAATAACTCCTGAACCGTAAGTCCTAGACGCTCGCTCTTGGCTGCATTCGATTCAGCTCGTGGCAGCCAGTCTAAAAAACACTATCTTGGACTTCTCTGCATGTTTCCCAGGCGAGCAATTGGCAGCATGTTCAGAACCATGTTTCTGTGAATAACTCCTGAACCGTAAGTCCTAGACGCTCGCTCTTGGCTGCATTCGATTCAGCTCGTGGCAGCCAGTCTAAAAAACACTATCTTGGACTTCTCTGCATGTTTCCCAGGCGAGCAATTGGCAGCATGTTCAGAACCATGTTTCTGTGAATAACTCCTGAACCGTAAGTCCTAGACGCTCGCTCTTGGCTGCATTCGATTCAGCTCGTGGCAGCCAGTCTAAAAAACACTATCTTGGACTTCTCTGCATGTTTCCCAGGCGAGAAATTGGCAGCATGTTCAGAACCATGTTTCTGTGAATAACTCCTGAACCGTAAGTCCTAGACGCTCGCTCTTGGCTGCATTCGATTCAGCTCGTGGCAGCCAGTCTAAAAAACACTATCTTGGACTTCTCTGCATGTTTCCCAGGCGAGAAATTGGCAGCATGTTCAGAACCATGTTTCTGTGAATAACTCCTGAACCGTAAGTCCTAGACGCTCGATCTTGGCGGCATTCGTCTCAGCGCCTGGCAATTAGTATAGGAGCACTGTGTTTGACTTCTCTGGATGTTTCCCAGGCGAGTTATTGACAAGTAAATCCTAGACGCTCGATCTTGGTTATTTTCGCTTTCGCGGCTGGCAGTAAAAGAACCATGTTTCTGTGAATAACTCCTGAACCGTAAGTCCTAGACGCTCGCTCTTGGCTGCATTCGATTCAGCTCGTGGCAGCCAGTCTAAAAAACACTATCTTGGACTTCTCTGCATGTTTCCCAGGCGAGAAATTGGCAGCATGTTCAGAACCATGTTTCTGTGAATAACTCCTGAACCGTAAGTCCTAGACGCTCGATCTTGGCGGCATTCGTCTCAGCGCCTGGCAATTAGTATAGGAGCACTGTGTTTGACTTCTCTGGATGTTTCCCAGGCGAGTTATTGACAAGTAAATCCTAGACGCTCGATATTGGTTATTTTCGCTTTCGCGGCTGGCAGTAAAAGAACCATGTTTCTGTGAATAACTCCTGAACCGTAAGTCCTAGACGCTCGCTCTTGGCTGCATTCGATTCAGCTCGTGGCAGCCAGTCTAAAAAACACTATCTTGGACTTCTCTGCATGTTTCCCAGGCGAGCAATTGGCAGCATGTTCAGAACCATGTTTCTGTGAATAACTCCTGAACCGTAAGTCCTAGACGCTCGCTCTTGGCTGCATTCGATTCAGCTCGTGGCAGCCAGTCTAAAAAACACTATCTTGGACTTCTCTGCATGTTTCCCAGGCGAGAAATTGGCAGCATGTTCAGAACCATGTTTCTGTGAATAACTCCTGAACCGTAAGTCCTAGACGCTCGCTCTTGGCTGCATTCGATTCAGCTCGTGGCAGCCAGTCTAAAAAACACTATCTCGGAATTCTCTGCATGTTTCCCAGGCGAGCAATTGGCAGCATGTTCAGAACCATGTTTCTGTGAATAACTCCTGAACCGTAAGTCCTAGACGCTCGCTCTTGGCTGCATTCGATTCAGCTCGTGGCAGCCAGTCTAAAAAACACTATCTTGGACTTCTCTGCATGTTTCCCAGGCGAGAAATTGGCAGCATGTTCAGAACCATGTTTCTGTGAATAACTCCTGAACCGTAAGTCCTAGACGCTCGATCTTGGCGGCATTCGTCTCAGCGCCTGGCAATTAGTATAGGAGCACTGTGTTTGACTTCTCTGGATGTTTCCCAGGCGAGTTATTGACAAGTAAATCCTAGACGCTCGATCTTGGTTATTTTCGCTTTCGCGGCTGGCAGTAAAAGAACCATGTTTCTGTGAATAACTCCTGAACCGTAAGTCCTAGACGCTCGCTCTTGGCTGCATTCGATTCAGCTCGTGGCAGCCAGTCTAAAAAACACTATCTTGGACTTCTCTGCATGTTTCCCAGGCGAGCAATTGGCAGCATGTTCAGAACCATGTTTCTGTGAATAACTCCTGAACCGTAAGTCCTAGACGCTCGCTCTTGGCTGCATTCGATTCAGCTCGTGGCAGCCAGTCTAAAAAACACTATCTTGGACTTCTCTGCATGTTTCCCAGGCGAGCAATTGGCAGCATGTTCAGAACCATGTTTCTGTGAATAACTCCTGAACCGTAAGTCACAGACTCTCGCTCTTGGCTGCATTCGATTCAGCTCGTGGCAGCCAGTCTAAAAAACACTATCTTGGACTTCTCTGCATGTTCCTAAGGCAAATGTTTCTAAAGCTAATTCTTGAACCGTAAGTCCTAGACGCTCGATCTTGGCGGCATTCGTCTCAGCGCCTGGCAATTAGTATAGGAGCACTGTGTTTGACTTCTCTGGATGTTTCCCAGGCGAGTTATTGACAAGTAAATCCTAGACGCTCGATCTTGGTTATTTTCGCTTTCGCGGCTGGCAGTAAAAGAACCATGTTTCTGTGAATAACTCCTGAACCGTAAGTCCTAGACGCTCGCTCTTGGCTGCATTCGATTCAGCTCGTGGCAGCCAGTCTAAAAAACACTATCTTGGACTTCTCTGCATGTTTCCCAGGCGAGCAATTGGCAGCATGTTCAGAACCATGTTTCTGTGAATAACTCCTGAACCGTAAGTCCTAGACGCTCGCTCTTGGCTGCATTCGATTCAGCTCGTGGCAGCCAGTCTAAAAAACACTATCTTGGACTTCTCTGCATGTTTCCCAGGCGAGCAATTGGCAGCATGTTCAGAACCATGTTTCTGTGAATAACTCCTGAACCGTAAGTCCTAGACGCTCGCTCTTGGCTGCATTCGATTCAGCTCGTGGCAGCCAGTCTAAAAAACACTATCTTGGACTTCTCTGCATGTTCCTAAGGCAAATGTTTCTAAAGCTAATTCTTGAACCGTAAGTCCTAGACGCTCGATCTTGGCGGCATTCGTCTCAGCGCCTGGCAATTAGTATAGGAGCACTGTGTTTGACTTCTCTGGATGTTTCCCAGGCGAGTTATTGACAAGTAAATCCTAGACGCTCGATCTTGGTTATTTTCGCTTTCGCGGCTGGCAGTAAAAGAACCATGTTTCTGTGAATAACTCCTGAACCGTAAGTCCTAGACGCTCGCTCTTGGCTGCATTCGATTCAGCTCGTGGCAGCCAGTCTAAAAAACACTATCTTGGACTTCTCTGCATGTTTCCCAGGCGAGCAATTGGCAGCATGTTCAGAACCATGTTTCTGTGAATAACTCCTGAACCGTAAGTCCTAGACGCTCGCTCTTGGCTGCATTCGATTCAGCTCGTGGCAGCCAGTCTAAAAAACACTATCTTGGACTTCTCTGCATGTTTCCCAGGCGAGCAATTGGCAGCATGTTCAGAACCATGTTTCTGTGAATAACTCCTGAACCGTAAGTCCTAGACGCTCGCTCTTGGCTGCATTCGATTCAGCTCGTGGCAGCCAGTCTAAAAAACACTATCTTGGACTTCTCTGCATGTTTCCCAGGCGAGAAATTGGCAGCATGTTCAGAACCATGTTTCTGTGAATAACTCCTGAACCGTAAGTCCTAGACGCTCGCTCTTGGCTGCATTCGATTCAGCTCGTGGCAGCCAGTCTAAAAAACACTATCTTGGACTTCTCTGCATGTTTCCCAGGCGAGAAATTGGCAGCATGTTCAGAACCATGTTTCTGTGAATAACTCCTGAACCGTAAGTCCTAGACGCTCGCTCTTGGCTGCATTCGATTCAGCTCGTGGCAGCCAGTCTAAAAAACACTATCTTGGACTTCTCTGCATGTTTCCCAGGCGAGAAATTGGCAGCATGTTCAGAACCATGTTTCTGTGAATAACTCCTGAACCGTAAGTCCTAGACGCTCGATCTTGGCGGCATTCGTCTCAGCGCCTGGCAATTAGTATAGGAGCACTGTGTTTGACTTCTCTGGATGTTTCCCAGGCGAGTTATTGACAAGTAAATCCTAGACGCTCGATATTGGTTATTTTCGCTTTCGCGGCTGGCAGTAAAAGAACCATGTTTCTGTGAATAACTCCTGAACCGTAAGTCCTAGACGCTCGCTCTTGGCTGCATTCGATTCAGCTCGTGGCAGCCAGTCTAAAAAACACTATCTTGGACTTCTCTGCATGTTTCCCAGGCGAGAAATTGGCAGCATGTTCAGAACCATGTTTCTGTGAATAACTCCTGAACCGTAAGTCCTAGACGCTCGATCTTGGCGGCATTCGTCTCAGCGCCTGGCAATTAGTATAGGAGCACTGTGTTTGACTTCTCTGGATGTTTCCCAGGCGAGTTATTGACAAGTAAATCCTAGACGCTCGATATTGGTTATTTTCGCTTTCGCGGCTGGCAGTAAAAGAACCATGTTTCTGTGAATAACTCCTGAACCGTAAGTCCTAGACGCTCGCTCTTGGCTGCATTCGATTCAGCTCGTGGCAGCCAGTCTAAAAAACACTATCTTGGACTTCTCTGCATGTTTCCCAGGCGAGCAATTGGCAGCATGTTCAGAACCATGTTTCTGTGAATAACTCCTGAACCGTAAGTCCTAGACGCTCGCTCTTGGCTGCATTCGATTCAGCTCGTGGCAGCCAGTCTAAAAAACACTATCTTGGACTTCTCTGCATGTTTCCCAGGCGAGAAATTGGCAGCATGTTCAGAACCATGTTTCTGTGAATAACTCCTGAACCGTAAGTCCTAGACGCTCGCTCTTGGCTGCATTCGATTCAGCTCGTGGCAGCCAGTCTAAAAAACACTATCTCGGACTTCTCTGCATGTTTCCCAGGCGAGCAATTGGCAGCATGTTCAGAACCATGTTTCTGTGAATAACTCCTGAACCGTAAGTCCTAGACGCTCGCTCTTGGCTGCATTCGATTCAGCTCGTGGCAGCCAGTCTAAAAAACACTATCTTGGACTTCTCTGCATGTTTCCCAGGCGAGAAATTGGCAGCATGTTCAGAACCATGTTTCTGTGAATAACTCCTGAACCGTAAGTCCTAGACGCTCGATCTTGGCGGCATTCGTCTCAGCGCCTGGCAATTAGTATAGGAGCACTGTGTTTGACTTCTCTGGATGTTTCCCAGGCGAGTTATTGACAAGTAAATCCTAGACGCTCGATCTTGGTTATTTTCGCTTTCGCGGCTGGCAGTAAAAGAACCATGTTTCTGTGAATAACTCCTGAACCGTAAGTCCTAGACGCTCGCTCTTGGCTGCATTCGATTCAGCTCGTGGCAGCCAGTCTAAAAAACACTATCTTGGACTTCTCTGCATGTTTCCCAGGCGAGCAATTGGCAGCATGTTCAGAACCATGTTTCTGTGAATAACTCCTGAACCGTAAGTCACAGACTCTCGCTCTTGGCTGCATTCGATTCAGCTCGTGGCAGCCAGTCTAAAAAACACTATCTTGGACTTCTCTGCATGTTCCTAAGGCAAATGTTTCTAAAGCTAATTCTTGAACCGTAAGTCCTAGACGCTCGATCTTGGCGGCATTCGTCTCAGCGCCTGGCAATTAGTATAGGAGCACTGTGTTTGACTTCTCTGGATGTTTCCCAGGCGAGTTATTGACAAGTAAATCCTAGACGCTGGATCTTGGTTATTTTCGCTTTCGCGGCTGGCAGTAAAAGAACCATGTTTCTGTGAATAACTCCTGAACCGTAAGTCCTAGACGCTCGCTCTTGGCTGCATTCGATTCAGCTCGTGGCAGCCAGTCTAAAAAACACTATCTTGGACTTCTCTGCATGTTTCCCAGGCGAGCAATTGGCAGCATGTTCAGAACCATGTTTCTGTGAATAACTCCTGAACCGTAAGTCACAGACTCTCGCTCTTGGCTGCATTCGATTCAGCTCGTGGCAGCCAGTCTAAAAAACACTATCTTGGACTTCTCTGCATG